>NW_022605588.1:685212-689399 GCF_008692095.1 Etheostoma spectabile | reverse complement strand
GGGGGGGGGCGAGCTGAAAGGCCTGCTGGGAACGCCTGAAAAGCCAGATAGACGTCTTTGTTTGCTGCTGTCGCTTCTCAGCAGGGTCTTTAAAAAAGTCTGGATTGAAAGAAAGCCAAAACTCCTCATCGGGAGCAGCTTCAAACTCCAGAACACTGCATTTCTTGGGATCTGACAAAGCTGATGATTGACAGCTGTAGAGGCATCAATAATCTATAATTTAGGCTGTTTTTTTTCTTCTTGCACGTGAAAGTAAACTTACAAACCTCACTCAAAAACATTGACTTTAGGGGTCCTATATCATAGTAGTAGTATTGCAATATTTTCTTTTGCAATACTGTGTTGATACACAGACGCAGGTGTCCATCTTTGATTATATGAAACGTGCATAAAAATGTAAGGTGCCCGACGATCCCATTTTGCAGCAATAAAATGGAACTGAGATGATTAACCAGAGAAATTTTCCCCGAATTTTTAGGTAAAACAGATGTTGCTTTAGTTTTCCTTTGGCGGCATCATTTAAAGTTGGAAAAAGGTAATACATTCCAATATTTTCCAATATCATATAAGATCATCATAATATCGCAGCGTGAGGCTTCAGGTGATTCCCACCGCTAATATTTAGTCAGTCATGCCATTATATATATGGAAAATATTGATTGTTATTTACTTTCAACAAAACCACAATGGGCCCTTTCTCACATGGCTGGTAATACAGAAAATTGAGTTTTTATGATGACTCCAATCATGGAGACATGGAGACGTGGAGACGTGTCCCTCTCCTGGACAGGGCAAACTAACCGGACATTTGAGGCTTTAACTGGTGTCTTCTTGGAGTCTGTGTCATGAATGTACAGTACACACACTGTAGTACACACTGCAGTAGTACACACTGCAGTAGTACACTGCCCACTTCAGATCTGCTATAACTGCTGTTTTTTGCAGCAGTTTCAAACTTCCAAGTTCTTTCTGTCTCACGTATATTTTTCCTTACCCCCCTTTGTACAAATTCTTCTTTGTGTGAATAATATTTGGTCAGTAGCTGATTTACTCATAAAAATAGGAAGAGAAATGTCCCATACCTGTAATAGACTGTGACAAGGCTATGAACTGTGGGTGAGGATTGACTTGAAAGGAACTCAATAAAGAAACCGCTATTTGTGACAGTAAAATCAATTCTATTTTTTCTCTCTCTTTTTCTATTTTTATAGCAGAACGTGGCTTTCTAAGCAAGTGCCATTGTCAGATATTTACCAAACACGCTGAGTGAGAGGGCTTTAATTCATATGACTGTTATTAGGATGCATCTATGCTTGATATTTGGATAATAAACTATAATCCATACCTCTCACTTGGCTGTGTGTGAAATGATGTGAAGGAGGATTAGTGGGTCCCTGGAGAAATCTCCCGCTGAGCTCACTTCACTTTCATGTATTCACTTTTGTCTGCATGCTGCTCAGTGGTCGGTCCTATCTACGGCAAAGAAAGAAAAAAAAAAGCTTGAGAGTGCTAATGAAGTGATTTTTTTTTTTTTTTAGCAAAGTGATTTTGATAGCATGTCTCTAGCACATGCTAAATGTGTCACCATGTCGCTGAACATATTCTCTGAAGATTTTGAGCACCTATCTGTTCTTTCTTTTTGAATTGCGTCCTGATCGCTGACAGGTATTGCGTTTGAAACGGCTCACACTGGCTTGTCTTTTCAATCCAGTATGGCTTTTTCTTATTGCTTTATTTTTCCATGTTACTCCTGTGCTCTCTTAACAGCCATTAATAATTGTCCCCACCACATAATGAAGTGTCTGGGTTCCTGACAATATGCTGCCTGCTGCTAGACCACACTCCAGACACCCGGCAGCAGCATGCTGCTGTTTTTCCACCAGAGGGCAACATGTGTACTGTAATCCACAAACAGCCCGCATGTCTCCTTCGCTCCACAACTCTACATGGAAATCACATTCTTTCTTCACATTTCCCCCCCCCACAATACCAGACCACTGACTGTCTCTTATGTATATATCAATTATATAGTGCAATTATTATTATTACTATTAATGTTAATTTAAGATTATTTTTGGGCCTTTCAGTGCTCCATTTCACAGGACAGATGAAGACATGAAAGGGGGGGGGGGAATGACATGCAGCAAAGGGCCGCAGGCTGGAGTTGAACCTGCGGCCTGCGGAGTAAGGAGTAAATCTCTAGAAAGGGGCGCCTGCTCTACCAACTGAGCTGTCAGTAGTATGAACCAATGGGAGAAAACAGAAAATTAAAGCTTTGTTTCACCATCACATATCCCAAAAATATGAGTGATGCAATGTGATCGTCTTGTCTTTTCACCATAAGAAGCTGTAATGTGTATTCTGTGTGCCTTAAATGAAATATACGAGTGCATTGTGGCCTACATTACATATCTTCCACCTTTAGGGGTCTCTCAAGCTCTGTGCCGGCCCTGCTGTCTAGCCGGTGCAGATAAATGGCACCTCGTTAATCAAATCTGCATGAGTGCGCTCAGGTTGCCATGGCAATAATTATCAGAGCTGCCTAATTAACTTTCTCAATTGCTTAATGATATACGACCCTCTGAACTCCTCTCATTTTTTCCCCTCTCTAATCCAAGTTGTGTGTTGTGTTTTTATTCCTCCATTTTCACTCCCCAGTGTTAGCCTGTGACCGCCAAGATAATAGAAATTATAGAGAAATTAAATTCAGCACCACATCATTTCCTCTCAGCCCACCCCAGCCTGTTCCCAGGGCTGAATCCAACTAGGGAGGAAGAGGGGGGGGTGTCAAACTTCACATGCAGCACAAGCACACGCTACTGAATGCCGACGCATGTATCTGACGTGTGTCTGGCCTGTACAGTGTGTGACTCGCATACCTTGTCTCCTGCAGTGACCTGGTGTGACAGCTGACTGAAGGTTGGGAGCAGCGGTCCTGTCGTCCCTGATCAGCCAGGCGAGACTCCTGAGATACAGCAAGACAGGGGGGGATCGTACCTGGTGACACCCGGCCTGCCAGCCTCTGTCACAGCCGGCCTCCCATACTGCCTGCTGCCTTTTCTTCACAGCCTCCTGTCAGCCTGCGGACCCTCACTGGCTGCAGTCACAGCAATCCCAACATGTCCCGGTTAGGTTTTCATATCTTTTAGTCAGTAAGTCAAAAGTCAAAAGTATGAAGACCAACCAGACATAACCAGAGTTTGTGTCCCGTTATTGTCCCGCGTGTCACTTAAACTTACATTCTGTAACCCCACCCACAATCTTATGCTAAACTATCCTGTTCTTATGCCGCATCGCAGTTAAATGTACATTTATTTAAATGATGCCAAATCAGTCCGCAGCGGGAGTGAGAATGTGTTGGACATGTAGTTTCAGAAGCTTTTGCAACTTTGCCAATATGACCTGAAAATGGTTCAGCTCACATGTATCCTTCTTCTAAACCCACGTAGATTGTCAAAAAAAGAAATAGTCCACAGTTGGCATCCCATCTTAAATGCCAGCCTGAGGCTACTTTCTTTAAACACTGGCCCCAATCTTTTCCTTACCTTAACAAGGTATTTTTAGTTGCCGCAGTTTAACCAAATCTCAATTTTTTAATTTTAGGTATATACGTTTTTTAACGTACGTAACTAACGTAATTATTTCAACCCAAACCATGATCTTTTTCCAGATCGAACCAAGAAGTTTTGTGTGAATTCACAACCACATGTCCATCGGACTCCCCCGCCTGTTGAGAAACGACGCTAAAGGGCTACCCAGTGCGTTAAATGGTTGATGCATAGACTGTGTAGGTGAAGCCAAACATCTGGATCCCCCCCTGGTGGCTGGATGCAGTACAGGTCATACATTGATCTATGAGGAGATTCTATGATGACAACGTGTTGGCGTCACACCCCGAAATTTCTGGATCCTACATTTTCCCGAAAGCAACTTCAGGAATATCTGCGTTATCTGGCGATGCCGCTGGAGCAGAGGTCAGCAGGGGTTACCATGGTTACGTTTCTCTGTTGGCAAGGAGAGCTCTCAGGAAGTAACGATGAAAAAGTACGGAAAGATCCACACTACTGCTTATGTACACAAAAGTATGTTAAACGATAATATAGATATGCAATGCAGAGTCTGCGATTTTGGACACAACCTATAGGGGTGGGGGTGGGGGGGTGGGGAGGGAATCGATACATTATAGT
>NW_022605588.1:684990-685202 GCF_008692095.1 Etheostoma spectabile | reverse complement strand
TTTAAGTGGTAATACTGAATCGGTACACAGACACCAGGTATGGATCTTTTATTATATATTATATATTGTATATGTATTATATATGTGTTGTCAGTTTGTCCCATTCTGCAGCAGTAACATTGAAGTGAGATGAACAAACAGAGAAATGGTTCTTTTTAGATTAAACAGATGTTGACTAAGTTTCCTTTTGAGGACGTCATTTGAAATTGGGA
>NW_022605588.1:668574-684980 GCF_008692095.1 Etheostoma spectabile | reverse complement strand
AAATCAGAAGTTGGAAAAAAGGTTATAAATTGCAATAGATGGCGGAATATTGCACCATGTTTAAAATCGCAGTAATATTGTATCATGGCATAAGTAGTGTGATGATATCGTATCGGGAGGCATCTGGTGATTCCCCCCCTAGCAACCAGAGACTTTGTTAAAAGTATGAAGACCAAGCATACATAACCCCGATGACATCATTGTCAAATCATCAGTCAAGAATGTGCTTTGAACATTAGTGTTTAAACCAACATGGACAAGAAGTCGTTAATGTGCTCAGATCTAAATCTGGACAACCACAATTCCATAAAAAACTGGGCAAACTCCATGTGTTGACGTAGATCAGACTAGAACAGCTACTAAATGGTGAGGTTGTTTTCTTGACTTCCATTACCAAGGCCAAGAACGAGCTTTTAAACCTCAGCCTAATGTGTCATTGAGGTTGGAGGACATGCTGCTACAACCCCACTTTTGTCCATGTTGCTCCTCTCTGTGAACCCTCAGTCGACGGGTGTGCAGAGGCCATGTTGCGCTGAAAAGCGGCCGTCCAGATCCATTCATGCCTGGGTTCTAGGATCAGTGCTGGGTTAGCAGACCGCAAGGCCTGGAAGAGTTCATGTGATTAACTCTCTGCAACCACCACCAGGAAGCTTTAGAGGACTGGGTCAAATCAAGCTTTTGGCAAAAAACAGCAACAACCTTCCAGCGTGGTTACCACCAATGTCTGCCATATGTCTGGCACCGCCCGCTGACACAGTGTGATACCATTCCCCTTGTTATTTCCCACATAACCTAATTTCACAAAAACCTAACCTTCCTTTCTTTGCTCAGAAGACCTACTCGTGCTTTAATTGTACCTGCACTCTTTTGTTGCTTTAAAGCCGGTGGTGAAAAGTGGCAGGGGAAAGATTATCTTTGTAACACCTCTGCACTGCATCACTGTGTATTTTTTTCTCCTCTTGTGAGTGGATTTCATGGTTGAGAGTGCAATTTGAAATAGGATTAACAGTAGGTGTCGGGTACTGTTAGCTAAACCTCTTCATGTCAGGTGCGGCAGAGAGAAGTCTGTCACTGCGTCTGCCTGTACCCATTCACCATTAAACATTGCTTGAGGGGGGTTCTTTAAATATTACTAAAACTCTCCTTTGTATTCATCAAAGGGCTGTGAGGCAGGCCGGCGCAACATAATGCTGTGGTTTCTACCTTTTTAAAAAGCAAAAAAAAACAAGAATACACGCGTGCAGTATTAGACAACCTCAACATGTACTGCCAATGTGGGAGCAAAATGCAGCCTTTTTGTTTTTCTGGGGGTGGAAAAAAGCTTGGTCTCTTTTCTAAGTGCCTTGGTGACATTGGGAGGCCACATGGTTGGCTGCGGCCCAGACCCACAGAGAGGATGCATTCCTGGGATGGCCATTGGCACTGTACGGGCTGAGATGCCCAACCCTTGACTCCCACAGTTTCCGCACACAGCAGTGAGTCCCGCTGGAAAACAACAGTTTTGGCAGACTTATGTAACCGGGGATGGTTGTAAAGAAATGGGAGGGCTGGAGGAGGGGATTATGGAACGATGGAGAGAAAGGAAGAAAAAAAAAAGAGGGAAAGGTCGTTTAAGGCTGAACATTAAAACAAAGTTGAGCACTGTAATTGACTTGCCCAGAGCTAGTGTACAGCCTAACCAAAATATTCCCAACTAGGGTCCACAGAGGACAAACACAATGCAGGGTTTCATTTTAAAAAGCCCCACAGTAGGTGCTTTCCTTCATTAGTCCTATTTCTTTAGCTGAACACGTGCTCATTCATGACTTGAGCTGCTGTAGTCTGTTAAGAAGCAACATGTTTTAGCTGTGTTAGCCTTAGCCAAGGCTCATTAGCGCTTGTAGCTAAAATTCCTAAGAAAAAAAAGGTAAAACGTTTAGTGCATAACTTTTTTATATTAATGAATGTCTGTTACAATCGAGCCATTTCCAAATGAGTTACTACAAAGCTAATTAAGACTATCAGCTCCACACAACTCTCTCTGGATGTCTCAGTATGACTATGTTCAGGAGATTGTCGTCTTTAATATACTTTTGCTCACAGAAACTCAAGTAAAGATAGGTAAGAGTCCATGTTTTTTTGTGATGGGGGGTGCGTGCAATCAATGAAGACTTGTTTTTTATTTGGAAAAGCCGACAGTGTTGTTGTCATTACTTAGAATTCGTCATGGAGGAAAGAAACTACACACTATAGCTTTGAGATCAGTATTTTTGTAGTAATAGTGGATCAATTGATTGTAATGTGAAAGGGGTCACTCACTTAGCACAAAATGTGGACCCTGTACAAAGGCATCCTGGGCCCCTCACTCCATCCACAGCTATTCATTCTAGAATCTTTGTCAGCCTCCTTCTCACATGAGGGCCCTGTATACTCAGTCTCTCCTTTTCTAACCAGTATACAATTCCTGCGCAACACCAAACGGCAGACAGAGAAAGTTGACTACCTGTAAATACAGTTCAGCCAAAATAGGCCGGCTCGTTCTCAGTAGTTTGTTGAAAACAAAACAGCTGAAAGACGAATTAATGTTGTCCAGAAACCCAACTTAAAATAAAGGCTGTGTCAGTCTGTGTCAGCTAGATGTATCTGCCAGCTAACAAGTTGTATCACCATATGATCTTATCTTGTGACAAGGTAATGATATGGCCTCATTTCCATAGCATAAGCATGGTTCAAACAGCATAGGAAGCTTAGAAAAAATCTGGGGCAAATGAATAAAGAATTGGGGTCACTATTGTCGGTAACTTGGCTACTTAAGAGTGGCGGGTTTGTGCTGGATGGGCTGTGTTGTGCTTGATATAATTATATCTGACCAATTGGTCTGCATTGTTTAAAATCCACCTAGGATTTCCATCAATTATTATAATCTTGTGAATACCTAAGTTATTGTTGAGATGTGGGCACATTGCGACATTGCTGGAATGTCAAAAGGGTCAAGAAAAAATAGTCCTGCGTTGCCAGACCTTCCTCCACAGCGCTGTGGAGGACCATTTTCTGGCTAGTCCACACAGCATTCTGGGATGGGAGAAAAACATACTCTGGTTTATTGGCATTTCTTTAAACCAATCATCTTGGGCGGTGCAGAGTGCCATACAGAGCCCCGATGTCCCTGCTTAATAGTCTCTGGAAGGAAGTTGTTCTGGTGGAACATGTGTACGTTCAGAAGTAGTTTTAGTCGTCAACCGAAACCTCAGATTGGACAGATAGTCTAGCTAGCTGTCTGGATTTACCCTGCAGAGACCTGAGGACCAGGTAACCATAGTCCTCAGGTTGGACAGATAGTCTAGCTAGCTGTCTGGATTTACCCTGCAGAGATCTGAGGACCAGGTAACCATAGTCCTCAGATTGGACAGATAGTCTAGCTAGCTGTCTGGATTTACCCTGCAGAGATCTGAGGACCAGGTAACCATAGTCCTCAGAAATCCACCAGAGGTTAGAATGCCAACACAGAGACAGAGGACGGGGACGGATATCTGGCCAAAAAGAGGGACATCCGGCATAGTTTCTGGCTGCACCAAAGCAATCCCAGAAGTGGAACGTTGTGGATATAGACTAAGAAAAAAGTAGCCAGAAAATACAATTGATGGCCAAAACTACAAAAGTAAAAGTTTTAATAAACCAAAATTTCAAGCAATGCTACTTCAGTTTCCATCAGCTTGTATGAGCTGCAAGGGTTGTGACAGATGTGTTTCCTCTATGAAGAAATGTATGTACCATGGTTGAAACTCCGCTATATGACTAAATGAGGTGACACAGGTGAGCCGAAAACTCAGTGTTACACAATCTCGTTCTTTCTGTTTTGCCTCATTGGGAGCAGAGATGAACACATCCCAACTTTCCTGACTGGAGATGGTGGCAAACAGCAGTCAGCGTTACTCAACAGTTGAAAGCCTCAGGGTTTCCCAAGGCAGGGAGTGGCATCCCCCTCTGCCAGTAAACACATCAATAATCCTGCAGGTTGACTGACTGGCTCACTGGATAAGGGCATGAATATGAAGGAGGAAGACCCGTGGAGAAGAAGCAGTTAGTGTTCACTAAGGGGCACAAGGCCGTGGAATAGTTGGCGATGTAGTGATTAAAAGGAGAGTAAACGCTGAGTCCCAGTTGGTTAGGAGCTGCCACGAAAAGAGGGAACTTTCCCTTTCTGAGCCCTTATCATGTACATCAACTTTACAACAAGTCTGGCAAACCTTACGATGGGTCTTCTGTTCCCAATCCTCTAATGGGACCACAACCCGCTGGAGCGCTTCATACAATAGCGAATCGGCAAAGCCTTCGATACCGCCTAAAATGCTAGCATTGGTATTGGAAAGTACTAGAGTTTATCGGCTATTACGTAAGTTTATTTTCTTTTTGACTGACTGTCAATGTAGATGAAAAAAACAAAAACCTTCTGTGGCGTTCATTGTTTGTGTTTGCTCATGTTTTACTAAAGGTTTACCCTGAGCCAGGCCAAAACCATCTCACATCCATACAGTGATACTGTAGTAGTATATAAGGCACCATCTCTAGTTTGTGTTAAAATCAGAATTACTTAACTTCCAGTTAAGCATGTGACGCTTGATGTTCGTTAAGTTATTACGTTGTTCATATTGAAACACAACTTTGGCACTCTTCTATTTTGTCACACCTTCACACTCCGCCTGTTGTCATGATCTGGTATTTTATTTTCAGATACGGGTTGTTTCCTTTAGTCGTCCATCAGTAGCGTAATGTAACCTTTCACCCTCTAGTTACTGGTAACTTCCAACAGAACACTGTCACCCAGATGATACGTTCAGGAGTAATTGTAAATCCTGCAAATTCAAAGAAAAAAAGAAAAAGAATACTTTTTAGTGCTTTTTTTGCCAGACAGCATTGTTTTGTGATTAATGACATGCCACTTTTTTTACACAGCAATACAAAAGAGACTTAATTTATTGATACATTTCAGTATAGATCCAGCTTAACGTTACACACTACAATGTGCTGGTTGACAAAGCTATCGTTAAATGCTAATGCATGGGGGCTAACATTATGAGGTCAACATTGTTCAACAACAGCACTGGGATAACCCGTGACAAATTCACTAGTAATGTTAACGTTAGCTGAATAGATAGACAGTAATGGTAATTTAGCCTGCTAGCACACCCCGGTCTGTCTGCCTGTCTCCCCCAGGCAGACACACTTGGTCGGGATGACAACAGCCTTGGAACATATAGTTAGCTAGTTACCATCAGCAGCCATTCAGCTATTAGCCAGACACTTTAATTACAGCAATCCACCCGGTCACCACCTAACTCCGGTGCCTGGTGCTTACGACGCTAACGGCAGTTTAATGAAGAGTGGAGAAACAGACCATATTAGACCCAGGCACCCGAGTCACAACATCCAATCCAACGTTAGCTACGTCTCCATTAGAACTACCGGTGTCCCTGCTGGAAAACTCCTCTCGGCTTAATTTCTCCGCCCTTCGCGTTTAGCTGTCTTCACGGTTAGCTAAATTAACCCGTCGCTCAGCCTCGTTGAGTAGCTAGCGTTACAACAAACCTGTCTGCCCGGTGTTGAAACCATCCGAAAGGTGACACTGACATGTGAAACATTTTGTTAAATACTAATGTTAAAGGCTCACTGGTCAGCTACCAATACAAATAAAAAAAACTTAATTCTGTTGGGGGGAAATGGAGCTGTTTTATTAGAATGACATGAATAAATGTTACTAAACGTAACGTGAATAACCTTGTATGGGTAAAGTCGTCTGTGAACAGACACATTCAAATTGGCGATGTTGCACTAAAACACTAAAGATCATCAAACATCATCATCATCAACATCATCAAAAGTCTGTGTTTACCATCCATTGTTTGGTTGAGGGACCGCTAGGCAGAAAGTTACATATTGTACCTTTAAAGATCAATATCTATGTCATCCCTATGTCTCCAGAACAAGCCTGGTCTGGTGTATTCAGCCTCGCTGTAGCACAACAACTATAAGTGGGGGGGGACACAGCTAGCCTATAACTCTGTCAAAGGTATACACAAAGATGCCTTCCAAAAACTTCAAAATGTCCCTTCTCATGCAATGTAGAAATAGAAATGTAAAAACAAGACTTTGTGGTGTCTGCATTTCACAACAAGTCTCCATACCTAAATGACAAAGTAGGTCTTGCCATGTGGATTAAAAAACAACCCACATGAAGATTTACTGATGTGCCGCCTCTTAGGTTAAAGCTGCAGTACAGTATTCGATTCTATTGCCACTTTGGAATTTGGGCTGGCTATAAACACAACAATAGCATATTATCACCTTATAAAAGATGTTTCTGTGAATGTGTTTGCAAATCCTTGCCCATTTAAGGACCCCACAGACACAGAGTGATATAAGCATTCATTCGGAGTCATGTTTCTGGCCGTCTGACGGTAACTTCGTCTGTTTGCTGTTTGCTGCTACAGTTTTTTCAGAGCCTATTTGACTGAAAACAGCTGCCTGCATCTGGAAACAAGTTTACGAGTGAGGTGAGACCGAACCATGACAGTGAGCTTAAAGGGGATGTAAACCTTCTCATCAGAAGGGAAGTGCAGATTTGGTGATGATTCTCTTTAATGTTTCCTCATACACTCATCCTATGATATCTTACCAAAAATGATTTTCGTGCACGTTTTCCTTTGAATGTCCAGCAACGCGACAGATCAGTGCGCCTGTGCAAGCCCCGGCAGAGAAGAATCTGTTTAGGCAACAAAACTAAGATTGTGTTTTTTGTGGAATTATGTACAGTAAAGTGAGTTAAAATAAGTCTCCGATCATTTTTCCAGAGAGAGAGAGAGAGCGTTTCCATTGGCTGTTCTGCGTATGCATATGGTCATACGACAGAGAGGAGCACTGCAGGAAGAAGACACTGATATCATTTTGCTCCAGTGGTGGTTCTAGACCCTCAAATGGAGGGGCCAGGTTTGGGCCACATGCGCTTTTAGGGGTAACAAATATGTTAAGCAAGTCTTACATACTACCAACCCTTCTTAGGTCTGGTTCTCCAAAAGACTGGTCTTGCTTTGCCAGACCTTCCACACACTGCGGAGCCGAGCAAGGTCAGGCTAGTCCACTCAGAATTCCTGGATGGGAGGAAAACGTGTTCTGGTTTTTTGGCATTTCTTTAAACAATCGTCTTGGCTGGTGCTAGGAAAAAGTGTCTGCCTTGGGAAGTAACTTGTTCTTTTGGACAGGTAGTCTAGCTAGCTGTCTGGATTTACCCTGCAGAGACCTGCGACCAGTACCATCGTCCTCAGATTGGACAGATAGTCTGCTAGCTTGTCTGGATTACCCTGCAGAGATCTGAGGACCAGGTAACCATAGTCCTCAGATTGGACAGATGTCTAGCTAGCTTCTGGATTTACCCTGCAGAGATTTGAGGACCAGGTAACCATAGTCCTCAGATTGGACAGATAGTCTAGCTAGCTGTCGGATTTACCCTGCAGAGATCTGAGGACCAGTAACCATAGTCCTCAGATTGGAGATAGTCTAGCTACTGTCTGATTTACCGTGCAGAAACCTGAGGACCAGGTACCATAGCCCTCAGATTGGAAGATGGTCTAGCTAGCTGTCTGGATTTACCTGCAAGATCTGATGGACCAGGTAACCATAGTTCTCAGAAATCCACCAGAGGTCAACACAAATGAAGCCCAAGGCAACGAATATCAGCCTAAATGAGTTAAATTTGGCACAATGTTCGTCGGCAACTGAGCAATCCCGGAAGTGGAACTTCAAGGATGTAGACTAACATAAGACTAACGATACACATATAACATAAACACAATAATACTCTTTCAGTGTTAAGCTACATGTCATCCATCACTACACATATCCACACACACTCTAGAACTTCCTCTCATCTTACTGTATGTTTGATGGCAAGCATATTTCCCAAAACATTGCACTGCTCCTTTAAACGGGACACATTTCTGCCATTCTAAAGCGTGTTCCAAAAGATGTTTGGTGTGACAGGGTATTTACCTTTCGCTACATCCTTTTCATAAGGGCATCAGTGGACTTAATAGACATTAATAAGAAGAATCATCTTGAGGGAGGTGGCAGTGACAGTCAATATGCACATGATCAATATTTGATGCTGAGGGACAATAGATAAACATGACTCACACAAATCCAGTTGGCACTAACTGGAAATAAAAACATGTTCCCTAGGAAGACTGGAGTCTTCAGGCTCACTTCGTATTTTGAACAAACAGCCACAGAATCTCCCCCCCCCCCCCCCCCCCCCCCCCTGCGTGAAAACATGTAATTCTCCTTCTTCCTTGTGTCGTGTCCAGCCGTGTGACTCATGTTCGTCATGTTTACGCTGCGGTGGTACATCACCTAGCCGTGATGACGAGGGCTTTGCTGGAAGCCACAGCTGAACACCCTGTATCCACCCTGCTGGCACGCCATCAGTGTTTTCATTCCATATGATAGGAGTCACACCACATTCCTCTTACAACTTCTCTGCGGCATAGAAAAATATCTCCTCTCGGAAACCGCAGAGCCATGTGTTTTGAATTTAGCCTGTTTGTTCGCATTTACAGCATCTCTCTCCATATTTCTCTCTCTCTCTCTCTCTCCCAGACACACACACATGCACACACAAACACACATACACACACACACACGTATACGCACACACACACCACAACACACAAACACCACCACAGACACAACACACAACACCACACACACACACAAACACACAACACACGCACACACACCACACACACACACACACACACACACACACACACACATACACACACACACACACACACACACACACTGATCTCTCTCTCCCTCTCTCTTTCTCTCTCTCTCTCTCTCTTGTCATGTTGATCGCCCCATTTAGACCTCATGAAAGCATTCCTTTTAGGTGCATTTGAGGTTATGGTTGTCAGTGACAACCAGCTGTCAAAGAGTGGCAGCCTCTATCAGTGTTGGGGGTTTCCAGAGGAGCTTAGGAGCACACAGAGCCGCTATTGATGGAACCCTGTTTTATGGACTCAGACCCACCAAAGGCAATGGTGTGTTACAAAGACAGCGAGGGGAGTTGGGTTTGGTTCTTTGACCCCATACACGGGAACAATCATCTGGTAATTACTCTTGTTTGATTTTATTGTAATGCACAGTTTAGATGAATATGTTGAGACAAGTTAGATGGTTTCACCAGCAAAACTAATATGATGAACAGGAAAATAAAATCTAATCTAGAAAGTTACAAATTACTTCCTGTAGCAAGTATCTCCATATCTCCTGACGGTTTGGTATCATGTGCTGCTAGTAGGTCCACAGCCCCAGTAGTGCTCATCCACTGTAGTGGCTGCTGGAAATATTCTCCTCCTCATCCACTCTCCTCTCTCTGATAAATTAAAGACACAAGGCATTGTTTTTGAACTATTCATTTTACCTCTGCTTACTATCTTGCCATAACATCTAATCATGAATGTATGCACGCTCATTGGTAACTACGTAGCAAGCTGATACCAAAACAAGAAATGTAACACTTAAGCAAACATGTACTTTGAATTACTTTTAAATGATCATAGTTTAAGCATTATTATTGGAAATGTTAAAGTATTTCTATGTTTTTAAAATAAAATATAAACGTCAGAAATTTCATCCGCGTACCACTAGAGGGAGCGTACGTACCACCAGGGGCTCTTGTACCACAGTTTGAGAACCAGTGCTCTATTGGCGTTTTTCCACTGCATGGTATCTACTCGACTCGCCTCGACTCGACTCGCCTCGACTTGACTCGCCTTTTTTGGTTTTCCATTAGGATAAAAAGTCCCTGGTACTTGCTAACGGATACTTTTTGTAGTACTACCTCAGTTGAGGTTCCAAGAGAGCTGAGGTGATACCAAAAGGTGACGGGAAAACCTGCAGACTGCTGACTGGTCGAAGAAAATTGTCACTAATCACTGCAGACTGCTGATTGGTCGTAGATAATCGTTACTGGAATCAAAGGGAAGAATCAGAATTGGAATTGGAATTGTGATAATCCAAACAATTCCCAACCCTAGCCCTACAATACTAAGCTTCACTCATATTCATATATCGTATTTTTGTTTAATGTTAAACATACAGTGAATCCTTAAGCTTACCTGCATGTGTGGAAGGCTACCATAGGCTACCGCCCCGATAGGCCAGTTACCCATCATCAGGCTACCATGGGCTACCTCCCAGATAGGCCAGTTACCCATCATCAGGCTACCATAGGCTACCTCCCCGATAGGCCAGTTACCCATCATCAGGCTACCATAGGCTACCTCCCCGATAGGCCAGTTACCCATCATCAGGCTACCATAGGCTACCTCCCAGATAGGCCAGTTATCCATCATCAGGCTACCATAGGCTACCCCCCAGATAGGCCAGTTACCCATCATCAGGCTACCATAGGCTATCTCCCCGATAGGCCAGTTACCCATCATCAAGCTACCATAGGCTACCTCCTAGACAGGCCAGTTACCCATCATCAGGCTACCATAGGCTACCTCCCCGATAGGCCAGTTACCCATCATCAGGCTACCATAGGCTACCTCCCAGATAGGCCAGTTACCCATCATCAGGCTACCATAGGCTACCTCCCAGATAGGCCAGTTACCCCATCACAGGCTACCATAGGCTACCTCCCGATAGGCCGTTACCCTCATCAAGGCTACCATAGGCTACCTCCCGATAGGCCATGTACCCATCATCAGGTCACTACCATAGGCTACCTCCCCGATAGGCCAGTTACCCATCATCAGGCTACCATAGGCTACCTCCCCGATAGGCCAGTTACCCATCATCAGGCTACCATAGGCTACCTCCCCGATAGGCCAGTTACCCATCATCAGGCTACCATAGGCTACCTCCCCGATAGGCCAGTTACCCATCATCAGGCTACCATAGGCTACCTCCCAGATAGGCCAGTTACCCATCTTCAGGCTACCATAGGCTACCTCCGCTATAGGCCAGTTACCCATCATCAGGCTACCATAGGCTACCTCCCAGATAGGCCAGTTACCCATCTTCAGGCTACCATAGGCTACCTCCCCGATAGGCCAGTTACCCGTCATCAGTGTTGGTGAGGAGGTTGTGCTTGTTGGTTTTTTACGATAAGGTTGATTTATTTTTTCTAATAATATGTTGGAATCAGTTACTGTATATAAAAAAACAGTATTAAACTACAATGTGGCAGCCCCCCTGCAGTGACCCTGAGGACCCCCTATGGGTTGCAGACCCCCAAGCTCTCTTCTCTACAGTAAAACTAAACCTAAATGAAATCCAAAAGTCAAAAATTAAAATTTCTAAACTAGTGTAATGTTGGTCCCATCATAGAGTAAATAATCAGCATCTGCCTTTCTACAAAGTGTAACCCCAACCTTTACCTGACCCTAGCCACCCCTCCACCATAGTTGACCCCCCTGGTTCCTTCCCTCATCTCTAACTTACCAAAGCTGCTTTGTGAAGATATCATTTAATAATAATAATGTGTACTTACATATAATACAATTTGACTGGTAACTGGAGAGGTGCCAGTTCACCTCCTGGGCACTGCCAAGCTACTCTTGAGCAAGGCACCAAACTTACAACTGCTGCCCTTTTCCATGGGCAGCCCCCCCCACTCTGACATCTCTCCATTAGTGTATGCACAGGTACTGAGCATATGTGTGGAATTCAGGCCTGTGTGTAATAACAACAGAGTGAAAACATTGTAATTTCCCCCCCTGCGGGATTAATAAAGTATACATTAAATAAATATATATATAATGTGCAACTGTACATGGTGTTATGGATCAGAAAATACATAAATGTTGACCAAAGGTCATTATGAATTAAAAATGCTCCATATCCAGGCTGTAGCCCAGGTTGCTGCGGCTTCACTAGTCCAGCCCACACAGACCCCCCAGCGGGGCCTTCATAGGATCAACAGGTGACACGTATAGCTTTCAAAGGAGGACGGAATTTCAAACATTAAAATTGACGTGTTTCTTTAACGAGACTTGTCCAATCGCTAATTAGGTCATTAAATGACCAAAACTAAGCCAGAAAATAAAGTTATCATTTATCTTTAATACGTGATAATAACTGAATTATAACTCATGATGATTGTCCCTTCAATTAAACATTAATGCTGCAAGTAAGATTATTTCATCGTCAATTTATCAGTGGATTATTTTCTCGATTGGTCCACAACTTGTTTGGTCTCTCTAAGGGGGGGCAGTATCTCAGTCCGTAGGGAGTTGGGTTGGGAACCGGAGGGTCGCCGGTTCAAGTCCCCGTATGGACCAAAAGTCTGGTGTTGGAGTGGTAGCTGGAGAGGTGCCAGTTCACCTCCTGGGCACGAGCAAGGCACCAAACCCCCAACTGCTCGGGGCACCTTACCATGGGCAGCCCCCCCTCTCTGAAATCTCTCCGATTGTGCATGTGTGTGTAATTCAGGCCTGTGTGTAATGGGTGTTATTATTATTATTACTGAAATGGGAGAAAATGGAAAAATGAGGATCAGTGTTTCCCAAACCCCGAGATGACGTCCTATGCTTTTGTCTGCTTTTGTCCACAACTCAAAGACATTCAGCTTACTGTCCCAGAGGACAGCAGAGACTAGAACATAGTCACATTTAACATGCTGGAAGAGAAAGTTGGACCTTTTTATTAAAGAATGGCTCAAAGCGATTATTTAATTATCAAAATAGTTGGCGATTAACTTAAGAGTTGATAACTGAACGATTCATCTGTGCATCGCTAATAAACAAGATGATAAACTGCAAGTGTGTGATTGAATATGCTGCATGCAAATGACTGCCAATTGTATTGTTGGGAATGTCACCCCCACCACACACACACACACACATACACAAACACACACACGCTCAATACATGCACAGTACACAAACACAACACACACACACACACACACACACATACACACACACACGCTAAATACATGCACAGTAAACAAACACAATACACACACACACAAATACACACACACACCCTCCTCCTGCTTTTGGAAACCTGTTCTGGAGGGAGTGACTTGATCCAGGCGGCGTCCAATTATATGGAAGCAGGACTTCTCCCACTTTACTCCCGGCTACAGTTAAGTGGCTCTGAGCCTTCAGAGACGCACAGGGTTGTAGTATAAAGACAGAGCAATCGGCAGAGACGCGTACCCATGTGACATGTGAACGGAAAGCCAAAGACAAAGGTAGAAACATCTCCTACACCAAGTGAGGCGTCTGGCGCGTGCAGAGGACACACACACACACATGCACACACCGAGGATGCTCCAAATCCAATCCATGAGGGCTTTTTGTATCGTCTGGAAATCCACGGCTTCAGTTAAATGATTCATGAGAGCCTGTTTCTATTTCTAAGGGAGTAATTGCGCTCGCGGTGAGTTTCAGCTGAAGCCGGCCACCAGCCAGTCTGCACGAGGACGGCGGCTGGAAAGCTTGGGAGCAGAGGAAATTATAAAAGTCTGTTGATTTTTGGGGAGTTTGAGAAGCGTTCCTGTTAACCTGCACTGACTGGACCTCATCTGTCAGAGGGATCAACTGTTGCTGCAGCCGTAGCGAGCACACACACACACACACACACACACACACACACACACACACACACACAGCCATCCTCCAAGTAGGTCTGGCTCTCATCATGGATGTTTGACCGCCACTTTGGTCCTGCATGCAGCCAACAAACAGCCGGTGTTGTGCCATTAACATGGAAGAGAGACTGATCCTGTTGTGGATGCCTCGGATCCACCTTCAGCTGTTGTGATGGGATGCCACATTGTTGCTCAGAGGAGAATGATAATATCCCACACCGCTGCCGGCTTTTCCCATACTGGTTGATCATCCGTGTGTGTGAAACAAGACCCATTTTTCTTAGTATAAAGGGAGCAGTTTGGGCATTTAAACTCACTGGCAGACGTCAACATTGACAGGCTTTTTTTGTTATAGGCTAGTGACCTTGCCCGATTTTGGACTATCTATTGAGCGGGAGATCACCATGCTGATGATGATGAAGAACGGCGGCGGCGGCATGGATGCGCTTCAGGTTGACATCGATTCGGAATTTGAGCCTCACAGCCGCTCGCGGTCGTGCACCTGGCCGCTGCCGTGTCCGGAGGATTTCCCCGGGGGGGGAGAGGAGGCGAGCCGAGCGGGTCTGGCTCTGGCATCGGTCAAAGTGGAGCAGTACAACGTGTCCGCGTGCAGGGCCGAGAGAAAAGGCGGCGCGCCGGCGGAGATCAAGCACCCGGCAGGCGCCCCGGCCCCGGTCGCGGCCGCTCCTGCCTGCATGTCCGGGGCTGCGCTCGATGTGGCCGGCCAGCTGCGCAAAGCCAAGTCCTCCCGGCGAAACGCGTGGGGGAACCTGTCTTATGCAGACCTCATTACCCGTGCCATCGAGAGCACCCCGGACAAGAGACTCACCCTGTCCCAAATCTATGACTGGATGGTTCGCTTTGTTCCTTATTTCAAGGATAAAGGCGACAGCAACAGTTCAGCCGGATGGAAGGTAGGCCACATGAGAGAATTTTCTGACACCACATGGTGGTTGGTTTAAGTGGAAAAAGCTGCTCTATATTTAGCCGTAGTGTGTTTGTGTGTGTGTGTGTGTGTGTGTGTGTGTGCAGCAGAACTCCTTTCGTGAATATTTGAAAGCCACATAATTGACCCCCTGGTTCCAGCGATTTATGTTAGTGGCGTGTCACTCCGCGCTACAGTGTGTGGAGAGGGGCGGTGAGCGTGCCTGGATGAGGGTTCACTGGGTTCATCGTGTTCAGGGATTCGCAGCCCGTGTGTTTGGTACAGGAGAAGGCACACGGAGCAGAACTCCCCCGGTTCACGGTTCCCTTTTGGATAGGTTGGAAAAACAGAGCTATTACGCGCTGTGACGCATTGGAAAAGTGTCTGCTTTCAAGCCTATTTTTCTCTGCGTATCGGGTCAAACCGGGGACAAAGTAAGCCTTCTGTCCGATTTGCAGCTCGTCAACTGGAGCGTCACCCCGTGCCGCCGGTTGGGTCCTCGGGATAAGCCTTTTAGAGCCTCCCCGCCCCCCTGCTATCCAGTGCGCGCACGTCAAATTACGCACAGGCTGGGCGAAAGCATGGCACAAGGCGAGGGAGTTTAAAAGGACAATAACAAGAGATGATGACATGGGGTGTCACAGCAAACAG
The DNA here is from genome assembly GCF_008692095.1 of Etheostoma spectabile. Lineage (NCBI taxonomy): Eukaryota > Metazoa > Chordata > Actinopteri > Perciformes > Percidae > Etheostoma > Etheostoma spectabile. Next base: position 669,762 of record NW_022605588.1, on the reverse strand, counting down.
ATGTAACTACAGATTATCCAATAAATTCAAATGAATATGAGGTTAATCTAATAGATTGGTTGCTGTAATCTACTTAAACTGACCACCCATTCTGTGCGCGGATTAATGGTCTTTTGTTTCCAAGCCCTATGCTGCAGCTTCCCCTTGAAATGGTTCTTTATGCTTTTTCAAAGTTTTGCTTCTGCAGGCCACTTTTCTGAGATTTGTAGCCATTTCAAAGCAGACTGAAACACGTCTTAATCAGATCTCCTGCTAAAAACTTGTGGGTCAGTAAATCCTAAATAATTGTGTTCCTATATCTGATAAATATGGACAATAATCCAGACTGTCTAAACTGGGAAATCATATGTAGGTCATATGTAAACAGAAGTAAATCATATTTAAATCTGATTTTATTATTGTTAGAGGAGACAAAAAACAAAAAAACAATATATTTTAAATGTATCATATCCACGTGTTTGGTCTTCTCGTGTAGTGGGGGTTACAACAGTCAACATTTCAACTGATGGGAATTTCTTCACTGCTTGATACCCACTGGTAACGGGGACCAGGCCTCGATGACTCCCTTCTTGTTACATTTGACAGCAGGCTTTAATATTTACAGGCATTGTTTCATCTAGGAGATTAAAAAAGATACATCATTCAACATGATGATGATCTTAACCCTGGTGTTGTCCTCGGGGCAAATTTGACCCGTTTTCAAAGTATTTTGATAACAGAAATATGTTTTTCTTTCAACCAAATTGCCCCAAAATATCATGGATGTGTGGATGTTCGTTGTATGGAACCCATACATTTTAACAAATTAATGATCACTTCCACTGAATCTTCGGGTGTTTTATTACATTTTTAGAGTATTTGAAAAAACAGTATCCTGAAAGTAAACTCAACATCCTCTGATCTTTACTATTGGTCCAACTAATTGGTAATTTCTTCTTTTTTTTCAACAAAAAATGTTGGAACAACTTTTTTAAAAGCGCCAAAAGCATCGAAGAAGGGGTCAAAAACGCCCCCCCCCCCACCAAAAAAAGGATGGACAACAAGTTCTTGGTCGACGGGAAGACAACACAAGGAGATTTATTTATTCTAGGCCTATTTATTTAATTTATGAGGACAACACTATTTAATCCCCATTTCTCTAAATGTTAGCCACCCGGCTAACTGTGCACTGCATCCCTGTGGGGTGAG
>NW_022605588.1:664637-668564 GCF_008692095.1 Etheostoma spectabile | reverse complement strand
GGGGGGGGGGACCCATGGACCAGCCGGCAATGACTGCCAAACATGTTTCTCAGGGTCACTGCAGTGATTTAGTACTTTACTTCTATAATGTTGGAAAGCTCATTAAGTAGACAGATTCAAACTTAAAGCAGCAGAGGCCAAGGTATCCCGACTTTATACCCATAATGCAACTCAATAATGTCTTTTATTAGACCCTCCCTGCCGACTCACAGGCTTTCTGTTAAAAGTCCCGAGCCCAAGACGAGATAACGTCGGCTAGCGAATCAGTGAACGAGAAAACCGTCCTTCTGGACCACTATCAACACTCTCTGATGACAGCGTGCTCTGTTCCCTACGTCTAGAGACATCCTCTAGCTGATTGGCCGGTTGGTGCGTCAGGGCCTTTAGAAGAAAACTGAGCCTGTCAGCAGCAAAACAAGCAGTTATAGTGGATGTAAATGGAAGGTGTTACATTGCTTGTTTCACTGCGTCGGTCTGCTTAATACTGGACCAGGTTTAAGGATTGTGGTTCCCATCAGTCACTTAGACACAAAAACATAGGGAAATAGAGTCCAGGTTGAAACTAGTTACCCTTTAAAATTCTGTTAATTCTTTTGAAGTTGTGCTTTACTTTCTAGTGTGTTTCGCTTTTCTGACCCAGCCAGAAGATAGAGGGAATACAGAGGAGGGGAAACGCAAGTTGCAGTGGGACTAACACACGTTTCACACCACCTGTGTGTTCGACATCTACTTCTCCTTTTCCATGTTATCATATCATATCAAATCCTTTTATTATATAATTGAATGATAAGTGGCATTGTCTCCCGTGTGTTTGTCCCTCTCACACACAGCCTTTCTCCAACGCTTTCCCTTTCCCTGCCTTCTCATTTGGCTCCAGACCAGCCTCCAATTGAGCAGTATTAAGACACAGATTAATCTCAATAAAATCCCCGTTTGATCTAGGTCTGAGCAGAGCGCCAACAACCCCTGTCCAATCTTTACGGTATGGCTTTTTTAAAATTGGATTTAAAGCTGAGCTTAATTCCCGGGGGCCTTGTTCGTGCTGCCCAGGGATGCCCAGCTTGATACCTGCTCCTGTTCCAGCTTTGTGTGGACGTTTTGATTGGCGGGTCTGGCAAGGAAGCCTATTGGTGGAGAGATTGAGGCTCCAAGTCGAAATGAAAAACAACTTGATTCAATCATAATAACACTACAAAAAAAAAGCAGGAAAAAAGGAGCGAGAGAGGAGGGACAAACACATGCACGCACATGTTGGACTGCAACAGTTGGCACTGACTTTAATGGGATTTGAAACACGGAGGTACACACACACACACACACACACACACACACAAACGCGGGAATAATATGTATACACCCTCACATTCCTGTGTGTGTTTCTGCTTAGATTGAACATTACTGATGTGGAGGGGGGTGGGGGGGGGGGGTAGATGGATGGTTGGATGGGATGAGTGGGAGGGAAATAAGATCCAGTCTTGCTATTAAAAGCAGTCTTTAAGAGCTGTTGTATAATCCTGTCTGAGAGCTGCTGCTCAATTCAGCCGCTGGGCTCTTTGTCTTCATCTGGGCCAGCAGCTTCTGCTGCTTCTTAATACCACGCACGCACGCACGCACGCACGCACGCACGCACGCACGCACGCACGCACGCACGCACGCACGCACTCACGCACTGTTGAGGTGTCACACACTTGTTTAAGTGTCAAGCACTAAGGCTACAGAGGTGGACTGGATTTCTTTCACACACTCACACACTTCTTGTGTCCAGCATTAGTGTATGGATTTCTGTGATTGTAATCACACTCACACACACACACACACACACACACTCACACCATGATGACTAAGAATGGATTTCTGGGACTGTGGTTTCAGTAATTGCGGTCAAGTGTTTGGGCCAGGTTTGCTATTGTATCTGAGGTGGGAGGCTGTGTTTGGTCGTATGAAGTGAGTTCAGTTCTGTAGGTGGTGGTGGTGGTGGTGGTGATGCGGGGGTATGCGCTCACACACACACACACATTGTTATGTTCCTTTCACAAGTGTCTGTGCGTGGGAATGGATGTGCTGTGGCCTGTCTGCAGGCTGTACTGCACACCGACTCAGCAGCAGCAGCAGGTAGGAGCTCCCTGACTCCACCCGGAGGCTCTACCGAGCTGCGTGTTACAGGAGCGTCGTGGGTGTAGGAGTGTTGTAATCAGACTTTGATATAATGAGCACACGGCAAACAAGCATACTTATGCAAAAAAAAGCATTCGTTCTTGTTAGTTTTTTGTCTTTAAAGAGCAACTACGACTCTGTCACAATGGCCCTGTGTAATAAAGTGACTGTGTTTGAGTTCATAAAGTGGATTTATTGTTACCTTACTTCATAACTTACACTCTACCTATGTGGACCTTTCTACACGCTGAGCGTTTAATGCAACAACTGAGATACATTAGCATTACCTTCAGTATCTAAATTTGTATTAGTAAAGTCATCTATGTATTTGCTTGTTAATGCACCATTCTGGGGAGCATTTGGATCAGGGACGTGCAGGTACGGGCTGTTGTTGCCCGAGCAACCTCCCGTTTGCCCTGATTGGCTTAGCTGCCCCTCTGCTAAAAGAGCCATTTTTCACTCTTTCTTATTTTATTTTTTTGCTATGGTGGCTGTCTTATTACGATATTACGCCAATCATTTCTAAACTTAAAGCTAATTAAATTCACTACATCATCCAATCTTGCCCTCAGTCACATGACTTTGTTTATATTCTCCCACACGGCGCACCACAAATGAAAGAATGAAAGCCAAGCCCTCCTGCCTTCACATGAGTTCTTAAAGTGATGGAGGTCATGCCTTTGTGCGTGTGCCCGTCCCTGATTTAGATCACGTTAAAGCTCCACACAGACCTGTTCCCTGCAGCCCTCCTATGTATTCTAGACCTGTAGACCTGGACCCCCGCCTGGTTGGGTTTATTTCTGCTGTAATTAATCAAGAACCTTCTCTCTCTCTTCCTGACTGGACCAATGTGCGGTATCCATGCGTGCCATGTGTAGGTTTGGGTATCGTTTGGGTTTTTACGATTCCCATTCCTTAACCGATTCTTTAAAAACTGAAAAGGACATCAAAGAGCTCTTTTATAGAGTTTTTAAAAAATGCAAAATTATTTAAATGTAACAATATATAAATGTTTTAAAGTACTTAAATATATTATGACTAAACCTAAGTCACCTAACACACAACTACAATAATATAAAAATAAATAACAGCTCCATATTACAACTAAATAAGTGTTGAGTTGGCATGGTAACCAGAGTCCAGAGGGAAATATGGCATTTTAAAAGTACACTTACAGCAGCTAGCTGACGGTGGACTACAGAGAAAGGGAGGTATTGTTACGTCTGTCCTTAAGCGACACATTAAGTGGAACCGGAATGAGGAAGTGAAATTTGCGTGCTAATCCGTGGTGGAAGCGGGCTCCGGAGCCCAACCCTAGCCATGTGGTGCGAGTGGATTCATAATGCCCGCAATTTTATTGAAATCGCAAAATGGAGTACTGCAATATTGTTGTAATATTGCAGGTGGGGCCCCATTTTTGTTAAAGGCAAAATATGCGTCAAACCATTCTGAATGAAGTGTTGTGGTGCTGCAGAGACGTCCCCATCCTCAAATGGTATCCTACAGACTAAATAAAAAGTCTTTGTTTAGAACAGATCCTCACAAAAATCACACTATAAATCAATTTATTTTATAGATTTTAATAGTTTTCAATGATAACAAAAAAATTATAATTTCCTCCAATATTGAGAATCATATTGCAATATCAGTCAAAATAATTGCAATTAGATCATGTCCTCATGTGGTGGTCTACAGTGAGGAGAGTAGGGCTAACACCTCCCCCCCCCCGTTTTACCGCGGTATACCATATCACCGTGGCAAATTACAAATGAT
>NW_022605588.1:661566-664614 GCF_008692095.1 Etheostoma spectabile | reverse complement strand
CCCCCCCCCCCCCTTCTACACACGGTCACATGATGACACCCACACATAAGCATTTTTTTAGGCATTTAATAAATTATACTTCATATTTGATCCTTGTCTCCTATATAAGTGCACTGGATTTTCTTTCCCGTTGCTGTTTTTAATACCGTATTACCCCCCCCCCACCATAATAGTGAGGAGTAAATTGGGATTCATGAATGGTCTTTGTCTTGTACATCCCTCACTCACGTTGTGTGGTTTTAAGCAGAAATGCAATGGGCCCGTCTTTTTCAGATTTTCTGAGGACCCAATACACTGAATACATTTCACGTCGACGTTAAACTTAGTTAGAAAAATGTGATGTTGAATAGATGAGATTTCTTTTCATAACTTTAACTTCGATTTGGTCGTGAAAATGTTATTTAATGCTAGACAAACGTGAGATTTGGAACCAAACGTTTTCTGGGGCTTTAGGGTCCGTCCAGGAGAATTACACACACCAAACTGGTTGCAGGATCTTGGTTCTTTTGACATTTTTAACTCACAAATTTCTGAAAAGAAGAAAATAAATCCCCCTAAAATAATTTTTGGGTGTTAAAATCTATTTTCTAAAGTATGTAGGATATGTAAATGCTGGGAAATATTATTTTAACTCTAAAAGACCTATGTCAGCCCTAATACTGGTCTGACTGACTTTAAACTGGTTTACCTTCTCCTACTGTTTGTCCTGATTACTGAGAGCATCAGTGGATCTTTACCTCTAATACTCTTCTAATCTGCTTGTAATGCATCACAATGCCCTCCACGGGAAGCATTACCGCCCACACTCACGGCCATCGCCTACTTCTGCCAAGATTCCACTTGCAGGAGATGGAAAAGAGGAGAATAAGGTGCACAGCGAGAGAGAGAAAAGGTGAAAGGCAGGCAGACATTTGGAGGAACAAGGTAGTATTTGTCCAGCCAATAAAGAACTTTTTGGAATTGGATTCAGAATTGAGTGGGAGATGGAGAGAGGCAGAAAGAGAAAAGATGAGTGTGAGAGTGGCGGCGCTGGCCCCTGCTGCTGCGCGCATTGATAGCAGCCTTAATGCGTGCGACGCTCCAGCGCCAGCCGACACAGAGGGGAATTTGGTTGGAGATGGTGGAACAGGCTTAGAGGGTTCCCTGTGCCAGCCGGGCCTGGCGCTGGCTCCACCGAGGGCCCTCTGCACCGCTACACAGTCATTGTTATTATCACAAAGGCACAGCAGAAGGAGAGGCATCTCTCGAGTTGGCGGGCTTGGCGCTGGGTTAACCGGGGGCGGGGAACGGGAAGAGGAATTTGGAAAGGCAAGGGGGGGGGTTGGTTGTTGATTCTGAGACTATGGGTAAAAATCTCATCTGATCGGTCCTGTGAATGGAGAGAAAAGAGTTGGAGAGAGTCGCTGAGGGCTTGAATGGAGAAGGAAGCCTGGCTGAGACGGACCGATTCTGATCTGAGAGGATCAGCTGCATGTCTGTGGATGCGGAGCAACTGAAAGGCGTTTGAATAGATATCACTTCAATCTGGAGAAGGGCTGGGACGTAAACAAGGGATGCACTCGGCTGTGGGGGCGGGGGGGTTTCACTGCTTAAATGAATCATAGTAGTTGGAATACAACTGATATATTCTAATCCATCGCCCTTCACACTTCAATCAGTTGGAATAAATCAGCTGGAATAAGAACATTGAGAAACACTCTACAGACGGAAATTCCAGAGTGGAAGTCCAGACACACAACAGTCAGGAAGGCGGATCCTGGGAATCATGCCTGGTGGTGTGTCTCCCAGACCTCGGGCTTCAGAGTGTTCTAGTGTTTGGCTCGGACGATGCACCGAGCGCTAGAAAACATTCAGTCCTCATAGGTCAGCATGTACAGCTGTCACACTGCTAATCACTTTCTACAGCTCGCATTACCATCCCAGCTAACCATTAAGCCATGTGTTCCATCCCTTTCTACATGCCATGAAAACCTCACCTACTGCAGCTTGACTTATGTAATCCATTACAGTAGCTCCTTGAGTAATATTTCACTTATCTCAAAATATCAAAAACCTCAACACATCCTCATGCCTGAACGACAGAATAGGAGGTTAGCCAAAGACTCCCAATACAACATGACATCATGACTTTGCGTAAACATACACGCCCACTTTCTTATCTTATAGGTGTCATCTGTACGCATTTTGAGCTACTTACGTGTATGTCTACGCTGTAGACAACGGGCTTACACATACACACCACTCGGCTCTAAAAGCTGTGAGAAGGTTATCGTAAATCATTCTTCCTATTTCTGTCATAGTTAACGTCACACTAAAAACATTTGATTTCATCAATATTTTGAGATAACCTGGAAAGTTATATATCACACAGGGAGTTACTTTTGAAATACAGCCATCCTAACAATCCCAATCCATCACTTCACAGCAGCATCAAACTGATTATTATCCCACCGGCATTACAGAAATAATGTAATCATGCATCTGAAATCGCACTACATTTTAATGTGATTAACGACACAGTTGCTTCATAAAGTATGCAACCCCCTAACTTTCTGCATAGTGTACTCATTATACTTTGCTCCAATTTTAATAAATCATCATGCACTCACAGTGTATTTATAATGGGCTTTTGATGCCTTATAATGCCTTATGAGCATCACTTCAAGTAAATTGTTGCCCTTATTTCTCACTGCAAATGGGATTAGTTGTTGAGTTCGTGCACACGCTAAAATGGGTTTGATAGAGGTTTGTATAGATCAGAAGATTCTGTGTGTGTGTGTGTGTGTGTGTGTGTGTGTGTGTGTGTCTGTCTGCTCTTGTTGTTGTATTGCTAGGCCTGATGGGAGTCCAGGTCCGGGGGGTACAGCTCTAGTTAATAATTCAGATGAGGCTCATTATCAAGGCAGCGCAGATCTCTCTCTGATTCCACCTTAATTGCAGGCAGGATGTGCCTCTCAGACACTCTCAAAGTCACTCCCCCTCCTGTCTGCAACACACACGCACACACACACACACATACACACACACACACACACACACACACACACA
>NW_022605588.1:660230-661556 GCF_008692095.1 Etheostoma spectabile | reverse complement strand
CACACACACACACACACACACACACACACACACACACACACACACACAGATTTCCACTAGTTCTCCTCTAGACCTCACCTCTCCTCACTTGGATCAGGCCAGACGCACGCGCACATGCGCACACATGCACGCGCACACACACTTCCAGAGCTCTCCTCCCTGAGATCAGGCCTCAGTCTTTGCGTGAGCAGGTGAAAAGACATTTGGAGATGAGTGGATAAATCCCGCTCAGAGCGTATGACTATCACAAGAGTATCAACTCCGAGGCCAGGCATGTGCTCCTATTATAAGTCACTTACATTTTTAATCAGATCTTCACGAGGGTTTTCTCCCTTTTGGAGGGCTCAGCAAACTCAGATTGATGGGAGGTAATCAGTTGGAGGACAGCAGCTCTGTGATTAATGCTGCTGGAGAGCGAGCCTCTTGCTCCATGCCGGATGACCCGGATCGCGGCTTTTCAACCCCAAATTTTCCAGAGAGTTGATGTGAGGAGGGCGTGTCAGAACAAGAGAACTGCTGCTGCTTGACAAGTAGCATCAGACGTACGTGGCATTAAAATAAAGGCCTGGTGTTTTGTTGTGACGTTAGCGCTCAGAGAATTCTCTCCCAGACATCACACACAGTCATGGAGAACAGCTGTACAGCAGAACATCCTGAAAGGAGACCTATCATCCTATCTGTATTTCCTGTCATATGTACAGGAAAATATTACAATATGGGATGTTCATGTTAAATGCCCTGAATGCTCCGTTTTTTTCTACTCTTGGCTCAGTATGATGTCATACAGAGCTGCTTTTCTATATATGGTCATACAGGCAGTCAGTACTGCATTCCCTGCTACATGTAGCTACATGCTATGTAATCTTGGTTGCAGATGCTAATTTTTCTTAGATTTCGGCTCACATTCCTGCTGGAACATGACCTGCTGTGTAGTGTTTGCTTTAGAAGCCTTTATCGGCCATTTGGATGACTAAAAAGTGCTGCTAACGCCAGGGAAGGCTGTAGACTTAGTTGCAGATGTTGTTCATTTCTCCCAAATTTTGGGTCACATTCCTGCTGGAACATATCTGGTAGTATTTGGTCTAGAAGCCTTGGTCTATGGTAGAAAGTCTTGATATATGCAGCGGACTGTACGGAGGCAGCGACTCCGGAGATATGGAAACGCTGACCAATCAGAGCAGACTTTCTAGCATGCTCATGATGACAATGTTAAGATGCCGATTTTGATCATGTTTACCTTCTTACTTTAGCGTGTTAGCATGCTAACATTTGCCATTTATCTTTTTTTTAAAGATTATTTTGTGGGCATTTTAGGCCTTTATTTGA
>NW_022605588.1:644672-660220 GCF_008692095.1 Etheostoma spectabile | reverse complement strand
AGGACAGATGAAGACATGAAAGGGGAGAGAGAGGGGAGGAACGAGATGCAGCAAAGGGCCGCAGGTCGGAGTCTAACCCGGGCCCGCTGTAACGAGGAGTAAACCTCTATATACTGTATGTGCACCCGGTCTACCAGCTGGGCTACCTGGGCGCCAAGTTATCAAGTTTTTGAGATCTTTCACTCAAAGCCAAAAATGTCAAATTTAAAATCCGGTGATCCTCAAATTCAGCAGGCTTATACTCTGGGGACCATTCATATCTGGACAATATTTTCTGTTCATCTAGCAATAATTGTCAAGGTCTTTTAGTCTGGACCAAAGTGGTGGCCTTAGCCCACAGACGTTGCTGAAAATAATATAAAATTGGCATTTAACTTGAACCATTCCTTCTTTATTTCTGTCTCGATAGGGCTTTGAAAATACTCAGTGCTGTGGTAAAATGTCCTACTTCCACTTCTTCATTTGCTTTGTTTAAATCTGATGCTATCATACCTAGAGTTTGGTGAGGTAAATGGCTTCCGTTTACTCTCGGGAGACATTCCTATGAATGAAGTTTGCCCACAGACGGAGTAGAGCAGGACGCCTTCCATTGATTATGCCAATGATCACACCTCTAATACCAGAAATGATGACAAGTTTGTGGAGTTAAGAAACTTAAGAAATACTTATACTTGCAAACCTCAGTGGTTTAGGATACAAACAGAAAGTTTTTTTTGCAAGAGACCCAATAACTGAGTTAGTTCATAAAAGCAAAAAAACAAACTTGTTTCCACAAAGTAGCATGTTAGATAGGAGATTGGCGCAAGATGGTGAAAAGGTAAAATGTTTGGAGGGAAATGAATGTTCCCAGTAGGTACAGAACATCAGGGCGGATTGGTAAAAGGCTGCACTCCATCATGTTACCCTACTATCAATCACACTTAATGCGTATTGTTCTCAGTGTAGTTCAGCCATGTTCAGGTGATGTTCTGCATCAATCAAGTCACATTCATTCGTTGGTAATTTAATCCATTTTCATTAAATATGTCTGTAATTGAACTTTGATCATAGTTGATGAAAGCCATTTGAAAATGAAAGCCATCATTGCCTTACGAGCTTGATCATTGGCTGGGAGTTATTTGCTTATTGTCTTTGTTAAAAAAGTCTGCTAAGGCAGTTGCTACACTCGGGAAGGTGTCTGCTAAGCATGTCAAGTCGGGCTCAGACACAGAAAAAGAACATGCCTACTGTCTATTGTCAGCACAGAGAAGGGTCAAGGAGTATCTCACTTCATGAATATTCATCAGTGTAACGGCATATTTGGACAAATTACAATAAAAGCCTTTCAAACTGGAGCTGAGTGGAAATAATTTACAATCTAGTCATTTTGGAGGCTAGTAATCAAACACCATTAAACTGCTTTTAATCACGGCTAAGCAGATTCACATTATGGTATGTACAGATCTTACTGTGTGTGTGTGTGTGTGTGTGTGTGTGTGTGTGTGTGTGTGTGTGTGTGTGTGTGTGATGGCTTGCTGAGGGCAGTCCAGGAGGCAGACAGAGGTTAGAAGCGTAAGACCCTCTCAGTGGATTTCTGTTCAGTTTGATGAAAAGTCAGGATTCAGAGCTTGGCGTTTAGCATTCTGCTCATGTCCCCCCCCCCCCCCTCCCGTCTCCCGTCTCCCTCCACATTCCTCTGTAATCTCAACTCTGTCCTGTCATCCTCTGTCTCTCTGTTGTGGCTTCCATAACTCCAAGCTCACGTAAAAGAAAATTCAAATCTGTGGCCGTAGATTAAGCCCGCTCCACCACAAAAATTGCACTTAAATCCACAATTGTCTGTGTCTGGCAGAATTTATTTGATTTAGATGTACTTTTGAGAAAGAAAATAGATGTGCGGCACAGTTTTATGAGGATAATATTTCAATCGTGGCCAGCAGTGACCTAGCTTAGCAGAAGGTCTACAGTATGTTTGGTCACCAGCAGAAGGGCTGGATTTATTATTCTCCCACAGAGAAGGCCATTATCTCTCATGACTGCCATGCTTTAATGCTCTAAAAGGTGAATTCACTTAGAGGTGAGGCAGTGTTGAGCTACAGCTGAGGCTGTGCAGTTGAGTCACAGCAACCACCTTTGGCATGTGGAGAATTGGCTGTACACAAACAATGGGTAAATATAAAGTTAACAAAAATACGAGATAAGTGAAAAGACCGCTGCCAGGTCAATTCTGTTAAGTGAATTTTCTGATAAGACTGATCTGTGTCCAATTAGAACAACTCAACAGAAAAAAAGCTTGTTTCTAAACGTCGTCTTGTTGCCTGGGAAAGCTTGGCCACCTTACCAGCCAGCAGCTAATTAAGAAGAAGGACTAATGTAATTGTAGTTATCTAGCTAGTTTTTTCTTTGCCAGCACAGAGGAGATTGTGGAGTGTTTATCAGACTGTTCAGCCAATAATACAGCACGGCATGAACAAGGACTGACTGCTTTAACAGGGTATGGACATACTGTAAGCAGCAGAGCCAATATAATAATAATAATAATACATCAGCGGGCCGATGTTAGGCATTTCCTGAACTATGGGTATCGGCATTTATAATGGCAGATTAAAAAATAAAACAAATATATATATACAGTATATCTATTCTAATATTTATTCATCAGAAGTAATATTTTATAATGACGATTAAATGATTCCGGTAAATTAATATTTAAAAAATAAAATAAAAACGGACGGTCAATCATGTTATGACTGATGTCGTTGCATAGTCTGTCCACCAGAGGACGCTCTACAACGTCCCTGTTAGTGATGGTGTTGCATAGTCTGTCCACCAGAGGACACTCTACAACGTCCCTGTTAGTGATGGCGTTGCATAGTCTGTCCACCAGAGGACACTCTACAATGTCCTCCGTTAGTGATGGCGTTGCATAGTCTGTCCACCAGAGGACGCTCTACAACGTCCCTGTTATTGATGGCGTTGCATAGTCTGTCCACCAGAGGACACTCTACAGCGCCGTTAGTGATGGCGTTGCATAGTCTGGCCACCAGAGGACGCTCTAAAACGTCCCGTAGTGTGGCGTGCATAGTCTGTCACCAGAGGACGCTTACAACTCCCCGTTAGTGATGGCGTGCATAGTCTGTCCACCAGGGACTCTACAACGTCCCGTTAGTGATGGCGTTGCCTAGGCTGTCCCACAGAGGACACTCTTCAACGTCCCTGTTAGTGATGGCGTTGCATAGTCTGTCCACCAGAGGACGCTCTACAACGTCCCTGTTTGTGATGGCGTTGCTTGCTCTAATAAGTAGTCTCTAGATTTTTTTGACTTCTAATGCTTTTATGCTGGGTTTCCACTGCATGGTACAGCTCGGCTCTACTTTACTTGACTCACATTTTTTTTCTGTTAGCAAAGGTTGTGGCTAGTACCTGGTACTTTTTTGTACAAGCGAGCTATAACTATACTAGTGTTCTAGAAGTTTTAGTTAGCACTGCAGACCATTTACTGGTCATACAAAGGACATCCTGCACAAAAACACCATTTAAAAAAGTCAAGCTAGGCTCAATAGCAGCCGCAATGTTTTATCCCCAGCCTGCAAAACTATCTGCATGTTACGGCTCACACAACGGCGCACACAACACCACACACTAGGCTGCACACAGCCATTCCTGTTTTGGTGCCGGCCCCGGGAGCTTCGTGCAGGGGCCAGCCGAGAATGTAGAGGAATAAACCTGTTACCAAAGGTGAGTTGAGTTGAGCAGAGCCGTACCACACTGTCTTTTCATTTACTGCCAATGCTGCAGGATTCATTTGGTACACATGCAATATCACGAATGAATGGGCAGTTTGTAATTGAATTTACTGAGGACATTCATGTCACTCACCTCTCATAATCCAACAGTTGCAGTCGCCTGTTGCAGTGAATAAAAACTGTGCTCATTGGGGAGTAATGCAGCAAGAAGTGAGACACTTTCTTGTGGGTAAAATTGCTGCATTTATTATAAAAACCTCGGGCACATAGTACATGAATACATGAAATTGACTGAACACATCCATGCCCAAAAGAGAAGAGAAACGCGCATGTTTTACCCTTTGTTTTTAACCTATTATATACCTATTACAGGCTCTAAATCCTCCTGAGCATACCTTGGCTTTAGAGGCCACTCGGCGGTCTCGGCGGGCCACCAGCATGGCGTTTTAGTGTCTCTCATGTCTTGTCAACAGATCCATCAATAAGTGAGAAAAATCAGATTTTAACAAGGCATGATGACAGGCCTACAGTATTAGCTTAGGGTAATCACACGTATCAGCAATGAAAAATAATTTCTAATAACCAAGACCCCCCCCCAGTGGCTTTGTAAGTCCCAGGTGGTCTCCATGTCCATGTCATGGTTTGGTGATTTGATTATTGCAGATGTGTTGGGAGTCTGCACCACCAAAGCACAGCATCAACCAACCCTAACCCATGTGTGTTCTACCAACCGGGTTTATACCTGATACACAGGAAGTGGTGGAGGGGGGATCAACAGGGGCCCAAAGATTAACTTTCCTCCCAAATTATTCCATTTTAGAAAATATAAATGATCCTAACTGTTCTGTCAAACATCTAAGTGTTTAATCCGCTATTCATCTCAGCTGGACTTGTTGGCCGTTACTTTGTTGGATAGTTTAATTTATAATAAAAGTTGCATTTTATTAACTGCATAATGAAAGCTGTCAGATGAGTGTAGTGGAGTTAAAAGTAGAATATGTCTCTCTGAAAACGGAGCGGAGTGGAAGTAGAAAGTGGCATGATGTGAAGTACCTCCATCTTTCTACCTGAGTACAGTACTTGAGTAAATGTACTTAGTTACATTCCACCACTGGTAACATACAGCAATGAAAGTAATCAGTCAACTAGATGTTAAAAGTGGTTGAAAAAAGTTATTGAAATATATTTGTGCTGTCCAATGATTCAAATATTTAATCACAATTAATCACATTAATGTCATAGTTAACTCACAATTAATCTCACTTAATGGCGCATTTGTATCCATTCTACGTCCCTTGGTTTCTTTTTGTATTTTTTCTCATGTTATGCTCTTATCAACATGAAAAGTGAATCGACTCGCTTGGCTTTGGTATAAAGCCTACTGTAGTGTTCTATATATACATATATTGTAAGTTATAACATACAATATATGTATATATAATAAGACGTTTAACTGACAGCAGTAGTTTAAAGTAAAATGTTCCAAAGACGTACAAATGTGTGTCCGCTGTGTTCCTTTTCTGTGAATCCTTGTGTGCCCAGCGTCTGTTCCCTCCTTTGTCAGCCTCTACCTGGTGAAGTGTTGGATCGTGCCTCCCTAACTGATTTATTGGCCCCTGAAAGTCTGACTTCATCAAATCCCTGATAATGCTAGTCATATATACTGCCTTTGATGAGTGCCACTGGGATCGATGTGTGGATTTAATAGCAGCATTAATCTGCCTGTTTAATGGTGTTGTTGAGTGGAAGGTGGTCACCACAAGATGCGGCACTAAAAGATGAGTTATGGGCCCAGCCGGCGAACGATGAAAGGGCAAAATGCAAAGCAAGTTGAGATGTGGAGGAGGGCGGCGGAATTAAACAAGGTCCTGCTGTACATACACTGCATAGAAGAGACGAGAGCTGTCGTTACTGAGCACGCTGGGAATGAAAAACGTGGCACGCAGTTTGTCAGAGTCGGCAGCGCGTTGTCATCCGTCGCTAGGTGTTGCTACACACCTGCCTGAGGTGATATTTTATTTGTTAGCACGCGTTGCGTTTCTTCTAATTTATTGATAACACATGATAATTGATTCTCATGCGACATTTATCGGATCACACAAGCATGCTTTGTTTCTGGTCTCATCATGACCCGGTTTAGATAACGAGCCTGCTAAAACATATCATACATCATACACTTCTTATTTCCCCCAGGTGGTTTTCAGTCCTTCTTTTAATGAGGTCCAGTGAGGACTTTATGCCATGTTTAATTGGCTGTGTCTATGGATAAGGTTACATCAATATGCTGACATCATAATAGACTGTTGTCATGTCGTCAGCCTCTGGCAGGATGAGGATCACTGCTGGAATGGTACTAAGCATGTTTGCCTCTCCGGGAACCATCACCTTATCGTGGTGGAGAGGTTTGTGTGTCCCTATGTCCCCCTATGAACCTGAGGGCTGTGTTGTCTGAGCTTTGTGCTCCTGGTAGGTCTCCCTCAAAGAGGTCTCAGGGGAGGGACCAGACAAAGAATGGTTCAAAGACTTCAATGGTTATCAAGGAAGGGATAAGAAGACCCCGCCCGAGGAAGCCGGGGCCCCCGTCTGGAGCCAGCCCAGACTGGGCTCGTGAGCGAGCGTCTGGTGGGTGTTGCCACGGAGCCCGGTCGGGCACAGCCCGAACAAGTAACGTGGCACCTCTCCCTCCAGCCCATGGGCCCACCACCTGTGGAGGATCCAAAGGGGTCGTGCGTTTGCTATATGGGTGGCAGCGAGGTCAGGGGCTTCGACACCGAACCGGCAGCAGAGGCGGCTCTGGGGACGTGGAATGTCACCTCTCTGTGGGGAAGGAGCCGGAACTTGTGCGGGAGGTGGAGCCTACCGGTAGATCTGGTGGGGCTTACCTCTACGCACAGTCTCGGTTCTGGAACCGTTCTCCTGGATAGGGGTTGGACTCTGTCCTACTCCGGAGTTGCTCATGGTGTGAGGCGCCGGGCGGGTGTGGGATACTCACAAGCCCCCGGCTAGCGCCGCTGCTTGGAGTTTACCCCGGTGGACGGAGGGTCGCCTCCCTACGCCTCGTGTGATGGGGGGAAAACTCTGACTGTTGTTTGTGCATATGCACCAAACGAGTTCGGAGTATTCGGCCTTCTTGGAGACCTTGAATGGAGTCTGTATGGGGCTCCAGTAGGGGACTCCATAGTTCTGCTGGGGACTTCAATGCACACGTGGGCAATGATGAGATACTTGGAGAGGCGTGTTGGGAGGAACGGCCTCCCTGATCTAAACCAGAGTGGTTGTCTGTTTGTTGACTTCTGTGCTAGTCAGGATTGTCCATCACAACACCATGTTCGAACATAGGATGCTCATAAGTGTACGTGGTACCAGAGCACCCTAGGCCAAAGGTCAATGATCGATTTTATAATCGTTTCACTTATCTGAGGCCGTATGTTTTGGACACTCGGGGTGAAGAGAGGGGCAGAGCTGTCAACTGATCACATCTGGTGGTGAGTTGGGTCAGGGGGTGGGGGAAGACTCTGGACAGACCTGTAAGCCCCCAAACGGGTAGTGCGGGTAAACTGGGAACGTCTGGAGGAGGCCCCTGTCCGACGGACTTTCAACTCACACCTCCGGCGGAGCTTTTCGTGCATCCCTGTGGAGGCTGGGGGCATTGAACCGAGTGGACAATGTTCAAGCTTCCATTGCTAAGCTGCGGCGGCGAGCTGTGGTCTTAGGGTTTTAGGTGCCTCAAGGGGCGGTAACCCACGAACACCCTGGTGGACACCGGTGTCAGGGAAGCCTCCGACTGAAGAAGAGTCTTTCCGGGATATGTTGTCTC
The DNA here is from genome assembly GCF_008692095.1 of Etheostoma spectabile. Taxonomy (NCBI): domain Eukaryota; kingdom Metazoa; phylum Chordata; class Actinopteri; order Perciformes; family Percidae; genus Etheostoma; species Etheostoma spectabile. The sequence goes on along the minus strand of NW_022605588.1, from coordinate 652,678 downwards.
GGAGGACTCCAGGCAGTTGCAGGTACCGACGGGCCCGAAGGCTGCAGCCTCTGCTGTGACAGAGGCCAAGCAGCGGTGTGGGGGAAGAGTTCGAGAAATATGGAGAAGGACTTTCGGTCGGCCCCGGGTGCTTCTGGAAAACCGTTCGCCACCTCAGAGGGGGGAACGAGGAATCATCCAAGCTGTATACAGTAAGGGTGGGACCTTTTGACCTCAACTGAGGAGGTAATAGGGCGGTGGAAGGAGCACTTTGAGGAACTCCTAAATCCAGCTGACACGCCCTCTTGGTGGAGGCAGAGCTGGAGGATGATGGGGGATTGTCGTCAATTTCCCTGGTGGAAGTCGCTGAGGTAGTCAAACAACTCCACAGCGGCAAAGCCCCAGGGATTGATGAGATCCGTCCAGAAATGCTGAAAGCTCTGGGTGTGGAGGGGCTGTCTTGGTTGACACGCCTCTTCAACATTGCGTGGAAGTCTGGGACGGTGCCTAAGGAGTGGCAGACCGGGGTGGTGGTTCCCCTCTTCAAAAAGGGGGACCAGAGGGTGTGTGCCAATTACAGGGGTATCACACTTCTCAGCCTCCCTGGTAAAGTCTACTCCAAGGTGCTGAAAGGAGGGTTCGCCGATAGTCGAACCTCGGATTGAAGAGGAACAATGCGATTCCGTCCTGGTCGTGGAACAACGATCAGATCTTTACTCTCGCAAGATCTTGGAGGGGGCCTGGGAGTATGCCCAACCAGTCTACCATGTGTTTTGTGGATCTGGAGAAGGCGTATGACCGGGTCCCCCGGGAGAAATTGTGGGAGGTGCTGCGGGAAATGGGGTGAGGGGTCCCTTCTTAGGGCCATCCATCTCTGTATGACCAAAGCGAGAGCTTTGTCCTCTCGGCAGTAAGTCGGACTCGTTCCAGGGTGAGGGTTGGCCTCCGCCAGGGCTGCGCTTTGTCACCAATCCTGTTTGTAATATTTATGGACAGGATATCGAGGCGTAGTCGGGGCGGGAGGGGTGCAGTTCGGTGGGCTCGGGATCTCATCGCTGCTTTTTGCGGATGATGTGGTCCTGATGCATCATCGGTCTGTGACCTTCAGCACCACTGGATCGGTTCGCAGCCGAGTGTGAAGCGGCTGGGAGGATCAGCACCTCTAATCTGAGGCCATGGTTCTCAGCAGGAAACCGATGGAGTGCTTTCTTCGGGTGGGGAGTGAGTCCTACCCAAGTGAAGGATTAAGTACCTTGGGGTCTGTTCGCGAGTGAGGGGACTATGGAGCGTGAGATTGGTCGAGAATCGGAGCAGGCTGTCGGTATTACATTCCGTTTACGCACCGTTGTGACGAAAAGAGAGCTGAGCCAGAAGGCAAAGCTCTCGATCTACGGGCAATTTTCGTTCCTACCCTCACCTATGTCATGAAGGCTGGGTCATACCGAAAGAACGAGATCCAGGGTACAAGCGGCCGAAATGGGTTTCCTCAGAGGGTGGCTGGCGGCGTCTCCTTGAGATAGGGTGAGAAGCTCAGTCATCCGAGGAGCTCGGAGTAGCCGCTGCTCCTTCGCGTCGAAAGGAGCCAGTTGAGGTGGTTCGGGCATCTGGTAAGGATGCCTCCTGGGCGCCTCCCTAGGGAGGTGTTCCAGGCACGTCCAGCTGGGAGGAGGCCTCGGGAGAAACCGGACTAGGTGGAGAGAATTATATCTCCAACCTGGCCTGGGAACGCTCGGGATCCCCCAGTCGGAGCTGGTTGATGTGGCTCGGGAAAGGGAAGTTGGGGTCCCCTACTGTAGCGCTTGCCCCCGAGACCCGATACCGGATAAGCGGATGAAGATGGATGGATGGACTGTCTTTTGCAAATCCCCAACTTTATAATAGTTGTTATTCAATAGTAATTAGCTGAAGTACTCCTTTAAGTGACATGTTTAACGTATGTTGTTTGTATTTCAATTACTTGAAATTGAGTATTTCTATATTTTGGTATTTCACCACTGCTAATTGTGATGATTAAACCTGTTATCAACACTACAACATTGAGGCTATAGCAGTAATATATAGCCCCATGATTTAATGCCCCATGATAGTCTAAATGCTGTAGTATCGCCTTTTTGAGCATTATTGACCATCATCATATAATATTGTGACTTTGCAGCTTCACTCTAGAGACACTGACAGACATGACGGCAGCTGAAGCGGCTGGGAGGACAGGATGGTGGTAGCGGTGTGGTTGCGTGAGCAGTGCCTAGGCAGTCTGTGTCATTATCGCAGATATTAAAGACGCAGCGCAGAGGCCTTTCCCTCCGCTCTGTCCCTGCACTCCCTCTCTCCCCTCGCCTACCCCGTTCTCCCTTTCCCTGTCTCTCCCTTTCCCTCTCCGTCTCTGCTAATGATCTGCTCCGCCTGTCGCTGCCTGGCTGACTGATGCCCACTGACAGCCCCACTCATGCGGAAAGGCTGCACCCCTCCTCCCCTTCGTGTGCACGCTCACACACACACACACACACACACACACACAGTAATGAACTCCTGCACATCCCAGCACTATATATTTACTACATACCATGTGCGACACACAGGCACTATGCACGCCAGCTTGCGTAAGCACTCACAGCCTCAGATAGATAGATGCACACAAACAAATCAAGGCCATTTGTTCAGTCACATGTCAACCAACATATATGTACAGCAGATGACGGACGCACAAATAGAGCACACACTATGCATGATCCACCGATAGCACTCGTCCCATACTCCAGCTGAAATCCATGCAATCATTTTAATGCAAATGACAACATACCGAATTAGACAGGCTGAATGGAAAGTGGCACATTTCAGTGAAATTCCCGTGGTGTCGCAAAATAGTTTTTTGACTTGCTTGAGGCAGAAAAGTTATAAGAAATAATGTAATAAGATGGGAATGTATAAGTCATATGAATAATGGTCTGACATGATAAGCTTGGTGAATGCCTCACTCTCAACAGTTAGTGTAGAGGACATGATGTGTGATGCACAACTCTCCAGGAGATTAGTGTACTGTATTACATTCAGTTCCATATCAAACGTATTAGTGAGGAAACAATGAATTGATTAGTTGATCGACAGAAAAGGACAGTAACGAAATATGATTCATTAATCACATCAACTTCATCTGCTTCCAGGGTCTCAGATCTTCCTCCACTGGAATACATTATATATTAAATTAATTTGCTTTAAGACTTATGGTTGAACAAAACAACATTAACTTGGTAATTCTTCCCAATTTTGCGTCATTTTAATAGTAACACTTTACTTAAAGTTTTAGCATTTAAAAGCAGTATATTACCATTTAAATGGCTGAGTGGCTTACATGGTTTAAAACACAGTATATAACATTGTTAAAACTGTGATAATGTACAGTTATTGTCAACAATTATAACTTCTTGTTTCTTTATAGATATATTTTCGATGCATTTCATAAAATAATCCCTGATGAATGGTCCTTATGCAGTTATGCCCAGCTTTCTTTGCCCACCGAGACCATATTTTTAAAACTGTGTTTTTACCAATTTGTCATTTATTATTATTTTTTGCAGCAGTCTCCACTTATAGGGACCCACCGGTGGAGTTATCGTTTTGGACAAATACATTAATAAACACTCAAATCTGGTTGCAGCTACACTGACACAACATATTTTCTGCATTCAGAAAAAAACTACAGATTCACTTCAACCTGTCTCCGAAACTCAACTGTCTCTTATTTCATTGTTCCATCGTTTCTAATTTTGCGTTGCATTCAGGGGATTCAGGTTTGATTTTTATAAGCTGTGAGTGGCAACGCTAATCCAAACATTTTCAAAAACCTGTTGGTACGGGAGATTTCCCACGAATATTAAATGTATTTATGCACACATTAGCCAATCTGAGATGAGGCAGAAAACACTCCAGTGGTGCTCAGAAATAAATCCTTGCCACTCCGCATATTTAGTAACGACTCCAAGTTGCAGATACCCTGCTTTCTCAATAAAATAATTCTTGAAAATATTTAGATTCTTTCATTAGTGTGCTCCAGTATGAACTCAGTACTCTCCTGCTGCTCTTGCTCCTATTTACTAATTGGCCGTCACGAATAATAAACAGTCATGCATATAGAACTCTGATCAAAATAGCTAATCTGAACCAAACCAGGGTAATTAATTCCTATAGACATCCAGTGTGGTATTGATCAACTCTACAATCAATCCATTATATATCATTTTTTTCTATTTATTTTTTGTGTGCACACAAAGCAAAATAAAAAAGAAGAAATATGCAGTTGCATGATAAAATATACAGATGGGTTAAATACCTGTTAAAAAAAGAAAATACCTGTGAGCCTGTAATGGAATCCACCTACACTGACAAATAAATTCATAAAAAAAAAAACTTGGTCCGTCATTAAAAAACGGAAATTAGTTTTTTATTAGTCTCGCATTGCCAGACCTTCCTCCACAGTGCTGCAAAGGAGGGTCTGTCTAGTCCACACAGCATTCTGGGATGGGAGAAAAACATTCTCTGGTTTACCAGCATTTCTTTAAACCAATCACAATCATCTTGGGCGGGGCTAAGCACTGCCATTACACTGTGCCGCCAGTGGCACAGATCAGACCGGAAGACTGGGCCAGGTACGTCCCTGTACCAACATCTGGGCAGGAGACCAACAGGCGAGAGTGACTGAGGAGTACAGGGTATGCTGCAAAGTAGCACCGGTCGTTGTTTTCTGTCATAAAGCTTTAGTGCGTAACTTTTTAATAGTAATGAACGTCTGTTACATTCAAGCCATCGCCGAATAAGTTGCTCCAAAGTTCATTAAGACCATCAGCTCCTCACATCTCTATCTGGCTGTCTCAGTATGACTGTGTTCAGGAGATTGTGGCGTCCTGTGATATTTGTGCATACACCTCTGAAGAGTCCTTCATGTTTTTTTATCCTCCGTGTCCTTCTTGGCTACTAACAACTGTGTGTGTGTGTGTGTGTGTGTGTGTGTGGGTGGGGGGGGGGGGGGGCGCAATCACTGAAGGCTTGTATCATATGGACGCGCCAAAAGTGTTGTTGTCACTACTTACTATTAATACTTACAAACTACGCACTATAGCTTTAAGGAGAATGCCCTCTCATTTGGCAGTTTAAAGGGTTTCTGGGTAATGGTGTCAATCACACGCTTCATCATGATACAATAGGATATTAATTCTTTGGAAACCACACAATATTTACTGATAGTCCTGCCAAGATAAATATATACACAGGATGTACATATGTATATATATATATATATATATATATATATATATATATATATATATACTTAAAATATTTTTTTATACTTAAAAATTAGGATTTGACAATTTCACTACTAAGCTCTTCCAGACATTTACACTAAAAACAAACTACTCTTTTCAATAAAAAGAATAAATATGAAGTGGGAATTTCAAATAAAGGCGCATCTTAAAGGTGACAATATTCATCAATCATCATCATATCACAGAAATTAGCCGTGTTGGAAACAGTTCACTACATAGTGTGTTCGTCATTTCGTAGTGGTGTTCAAATTCTCCGCTAATAATTTCATTCACTATATAGTCCAGAGTCAAATACCCACAATGCACTGCTAATCTGAGCGTACATACCATGTACCCTACATTTCACTCCCGCATACCACAATGCAACAGGGCCGTGTTTTCCTGAAGGAGAAGAAGAAGCAGAAGTCGCCGCGAAAACTGAAAAGGGAGAATGGAGCGGGCTTTGGTTTCTGAACAGTGGAAAATTAACATGCGACAAATATAATATCCAATTTTTACTATTCTCCTGGGGGCTGGCTGTGTTTTAGGGGCGTATTAGGAGTGTTTTTATTTTGGTTTGTTTACATGATGCTGGACGCGCCCGCCTCGTCACACCAATAACGGGCCATCTACCGACGCTGATGTTTTCGGTGAGTGTCTGTGGTCGGTTGGTCGTTCCCTATTTAATAAACGCTATATGGGAATGGGGAGTGAATGAGGGAGCACAGCTCTGGGCCACTGTCACATCCCACATGTCCTAATCTGGAAAGAGACCTTGGTCAGAATATCTAAATCACAACACAATCTAGGTCGCAACACATATAGGTGGCAAAACATTGCTTTATTGTACATGCACATGATTTAGCAAGTTTATGGGCATGTTTTATTTTGACAGTCCCTGGTGGTAAAGGGCAGCATGTGGGGGGGGGGGGGGGGAGGTGAGTGAAGAAGAAGAACATAGCAACCTTTGCTTTTCAAACCACAGGAAGTCTTACCACGAATAAAAGCTGTTGGGACCGATTGACACCACGCAACAAAGAAACGCAGACACACTAAACCATTTGCATTTTTCTACAATGAGCAGGACGATTTCCAGCTCTGTTAGCTGCGCTCGGCCGCCGAGAGAACACGGACGTTCTCAGTTCAAGAAAAACACGACAGCGCTTAGATGTGCAGGAGGAAGAACTTCAAGCCTCTAATGAAGTTTCTCATCTACTCTTTGAAAGACTGAAAGCTCTGTTTTACTCCACCCCTCAGCTTCCAGCTTGACCCCCCCTTCACACACACACACACACACACACACACACACACACACACACACACACACACACACACACACACACACTCAAACGCACACAAAAACACACATTCCAGCATTCCTATTAGAAATTCATGAGCAGCGTCTCATTAGACTTTAAGTTTTACCATAGGCCTCTGAAGTATATGGCTGGAGCAGTTATTAATATTTCATAGTCTCCCATTGAGGAACCAAAAAACGAAGTCGACCCGCTTCCGCTACAAAGTGACTCGCGCTCCTCTTTTTTTTATCTCCCTCTTCTTCCACTTCTTTTTTGCCCCCACTTTTCCCTGTTCGTTAGACTGTCTCTCCCTTCCCTCTCCTCGCCGCTTTCTCTCTTCAGCTTCCACGCTTCCGATCCTTCTCTGCCACAAAGACCTTAACTCAAACTGACTTAATTGGGCTGTCTTTGTACTGGGAAATGTGGGCATACCTTCTCCTTCTCCCGAGCAAAGAGAGAAAAGAGAAGTAGAAAGGGAAGAGGGGAGGGGAACGATGGAGGAAAACCTGAGTGAACCCCTGTTGCTCTACGAGTACTCCCTGTGCCATGCTCGGGTTAGGGAGCGGGAGGGGGGATGGGATATTGTGCGTGTGTGTCTGTTTGTGTGTGTGTGTGTGTTGGGGTGGGGGGGGGGGGGGGGGGCGTCTCGAGGGTTCACGGGGTGTCTGTCAGACTGGCAGACAGGAGCTCTGCCCCAAAACAAACCGATGCATGAATAAGTCAATAAAGCTATGTCTGTGCTGCGTATGTGTGTGTGTGTGTGTGTGTGTGTGTATATGCACATGCGTGCATGTGAATAGTAGAGCATCAGATGAGGATGATGAGGCTTCTTCTTTCCCAGCGTCTGCAACAATGAGACAGACGCCACATTCCCTTGCAATGAGAAACAGACAGAGAGAGGAAGAGAAGAAGAGTGATCAAAACCAGAGTCTGAGAGAGAGGGGGGGGACTTTGAATTAGTTGGGACAGTTACAGCATGCTTGCATGTTGCACAAAGTTGATTAGAAGCAAAAGTATTTGGGAATAGGCTCTGGGCTGCGGCTGTGTGTGGCAGGGCTCTCTACACATGCAGGCCTCAAACTGAGAGGCGGACCAGGATGAACCAGGATGAACCCGGCTGGTACTGCTGAATGTGAGACCCAAATCGGCCCAAACCCAAGGCTATGTTTTTGTCATTCCTTTTATCGGAGACAAAGAGTTATGCTTTGTTCAGATTGACAAAGCCTTCCTAATTCCAAAGTAGAATGGAATAGTCTTTATTGTACATTGTACAACGGAATTAGATGCAGTCCATCTGCAAAAGTGTAAAACAGACGAATAAACAATTATAAAAGAGCCTCTGAAAGTTAAAGGGCCCATGGCATGACATTTTCACTTTAGGAGGTTTTTTAACATTAATATGAGTTCCCCCAGCCTGTCTATGCCCCCCCCC
>NW_022605588.1:636881-644647 GCF_008692095.1 Etheostoma spectabile | reverse complement strand
ATTGGCTAAAATGGTGATAGTGTAAACCGAGCCCTGGGTATCCTGCTCTGTCCTTTGAGAAATGAAGCTCAGATGGGCCAATCTGGAATCTGCTCCTTATGAGGTCATACGGGGTGGATTACTTCCCTTTCTCTGCTGCAAGAGTATTAGGGGACCACTAAGGTCTATAAAAAGACTTCAGATACAGTATTAGGGGACCACTAGGTCTATATAAGAGACTTCAGATACAGTATTAGGGGACCACTAAGGTCTATATAAAAGAGACTTCAGATACAGTATTAGGGGACCACTGATGTCTATATAAAGAAGCTTCAGATACAGTATTAGGACCACTAGGTCTATTATAAAGAGACTTCAGATACAGTATTAGGGGACCACTGAGGTCTATATAAGAAGCTTCAGATACAGTATTAGGGGACCACTAAGGTCTATAAAAGAGACTTCAGATATAGTATTAGGACCACTAAGCTATATAAAAGAGACTTCAGATACAGTATTAGGGACCACTAAGGTCTATATAAAAGAACTTCAGATACAGTATTAGGGACCACTAAGGTCTATATAAAAGAGACTTCAGATACAGTATTAGGGGACCACTAAGGTCTATATAAAGAGACTTCAGATACAGTATTAGGGGACCACTAAGGTCTATTTAAAAGAGACTTCCAGATACAGTATTAGGGACCACTAAATCTATATAAAGAGACTTCAGATACAGTATTAGGGACCACTGGTTCTATATAAAGAGACTTCAGATACAGTATTAGGGACCACTAAGGTCTATATAAAGAGACTTCAATACAGTATTAGGGACCACTAAGGTCTATAAAGAGACTTCAGATACAGTATTAGGGGACCACTAAGGTCTATATAAAAGACTTCAGATACAGTATTAGGGACCACTAAGGTCTATATAAAGATACTTCAGATCCAGTATTGGGGAACCACTAAGGTCTATATAAAAGAGACTCAGATCCAGTATAGGGACCCTAAGGTCATATAAAAGAGACTTCAGATCCATATTTAGGGACCACTAAGGTCTATATAAAAGCATCCAAAGGAGCACCATGTCATAGTTCCATAGAAATGCTCATTGTTTTATTCAGTTTTATAGCATTTGGAGAGAAAATAAAGGAAATTGTTTTCAAAACGTACCCCGAGTAAACTTTATCATCACCAGTCTGTGATCCTCTCAATATTCCTCTGTTTTAAAGTCCAAACTAGTTCATAATTTCAGCTTTTTAAATAAAAAAAAATGTTGGCTGATCAGGCTGACAGTCGCCAGTGCCGTTGTTCCCACTAACACGGGAAAACCTTTTCTTTATGGACCTGGCTTCGGATTCTCCTTGTTAGAAACACCAAGTCAAAAACACAGTGTCAAATATAAGCCTTCTTTCCTTCTTTTTGAACTAAGGGTCTGTCCCGAACATAAAACACCCCTGAAGCAGCCGGACTGTCCCAAGTCGACTGTTCAAATCGTCCAGAATGGAACAAAGTTGATGTCATGTGTGTCAGAAGCGTTTGAATCATAATTGCATGTTTGAGTCTTTACTCGGTACTAGCCGGGTGGAGATCTGCAAGGACAAAAACTGAGACTGGAACCCGCCCTTACCCACATATAACCCCAGCTGCTACTACACAACTTACCCCGCCAAGCAATTGTGATTGGTTTAAAGAAATTCTAATAAACCAGAGCACATTTTACTCCCCATCCCAGAATGCTGTGTGGACTCACCCGCCTTCCCTCTGCTGCGCTGTGGAGACAAGGTCTGGCAATGTGAGACCAAACCATACCTGACCATGTGTTGATGCCATACCTGCCAACCTCTATCCTTACCATGCTTGTCATGCACATATATTACGTAACTAATTATTTTCAATGTTGCCATGTGAAGGTAACGTGCAGATCCTCCATGTGAACCTTCTGTTCGACAAGTAGGTTGAACACACATGGATACTGAATGATTTAGTGCAAACAGTGAAGAAAGAGAGACATTTCTCAATAAAAAACATTGAAAATAACCTGTCCCACGTCCCATTACCCACCACAAAACGGGGGTTCTGCAACCAGACCCTGACCCTGAATCCCACACGTGAAATAACAGAAATGTTTCTGGCAGCTCTTACCCGGACTTTGTCCCAATAAAAGAAAGTGTGTGCTACAGTTAAAATACAGAAAATTGGAGAAAAAGTAAAAAAAAGCAACAAAAACATCATAGAAAAACTGTAACGCCAAACAAAGTGAAGTTTAAACGTGGACTTTATCTCCAAAAACAATGTCTGACCAAAGTGGTCAGAGGAAATGATGCAATTCCAAAGGAAAAAAAACTCAAAATACAACTGTGAATCACTTTATCTATGGACAATTTGTGTGAAAGCATACGCAGAGCTTGTGCAGCCAGGTTTTGATCTGGGAGAGCGTACGAGGGGGTGACCGGCGCTAGACTACAGTAAGAGCTTTAGTTTGTTATATGTTTGAAACTACTCGCAATCCACAGCTCCCTTGCACGCATGTTCTCCTTAATGTGACGAACCTAGCAACGAAAAAAAATTTATATAGAGCCAATGAAGCAGAGAGAGAGAGAGAGAATAGGCGTGGGGGGGAGGAGGGGGGGGAACGTCTGACACAGGGAAAGAAAGCGAGTATGGAAACAATTCAGTGTCCTTGGAAACCATAAGGCTACTTTGATTTGAGACCGAGGACTTCTCTCTGCTGGTCGCCTCATAACCTCCTCCTCGCCCTTCTTCTCTGCGCTCCCCAATCAGTAAATCTCTCTCTGCTCATCCTTCCCAGATGCTCTCCCTCTCTCTCCTTGCTGATTTCTCTCCCTCCTATCCGTCGTTCACGTTCTCACTCTCACCAAAGCAGATTTCTTTCCATGACGGATGGGCTCTGTGAACACTGCGCCCCAAACTCTGTCAGATCTTCTGCTCGCGTCGTAAAAAGCTGGGAGAACGGGCGGTTTCATGCGGGTACACGCGTGGCATTATGGGGCAGAGAGCGCCCCCTCAGGAGGGGGTTTTGGTTTTTTTCGGGGGGACTTATCGTCACTTTGGCGTCTATGTCAACGCCTGGATCGAGTTGTGGTTGGCCAGGGCAGCGCCCTGCGTGGGCCATGGGAAAGCTGCTCGTGGGCCTGCTTCAAAGAAATGGGGGGGGCTTTGTTTCTTCAAGGTCTCCCTTTTTTCCCTGCACTCAGCCCATCATTCCCCCCAGATCTCTGTTCTCCACGAGCCGCTGTAGTCCTCCTCTTTCAACTTAACCATACCTCCTCCAGCCTTTCTCTCCTCTCTCCGTTCTGGCCCTCACTTTTCCTCCCTCTCTCGTTCTCGTCTCTCTGTCTACGATTGGTCATGTCTCTGGGGAAGACAGTTGGCAAGATGCAGGCTTGCTGCCATGGCACGCAACCCTCCCTCCCCCAAGGTCTCCTTAGCAACTAGTAGCTTGGCATTGTTGTAATGAGCCGGCCCCAGCATGCCACACTAGCAAAGCACGAGATGTTTGTTGTGTGTGTGTGTGTGTTGTGTGTGTGTGTGTGTGTGGTGTGGGCCTGTCTTTGTGTTTCTGTGTGGCTTTGCCAGGGAGCATCGTCAGAGTGGTGGTTTGACTTCAGACGTGATGTCAATTAATCTGTACAGATTAGAAGTTCTGTTTAAGTTCAGTGTGTGATAGCCATGTGTTTGTAAATGCACTAAAAGCTAGCGAGCTAACGGCGACTAGCAGAGTGTAACATGTGTACTACGCTTCACGGTGCGGTGAACGGTTACATGCTTTTGTCTGTTTTTGGTGAAGCCCAGCTGGAATATGGCATTTTAAGTAGCCCCATTTATCGGCAGCGAGCTAACGGCACTACAGAGAAAGGAGGTATGGTTACTCCGTTTTGGAGCGACAGAGGGAAATATTCCAGTCGCACATTAAGTGGAACCAAAATGAGTGAACTGAAATTTGGGTTCTAATCCGGTCCGATTCCTACCGGTTGCGTAGGTACCCAACCCTGGTCTCATCATGGAAGACTGTCACACACACAGCCACAGAGGAGAGCTTCACACTGTAAAAATACCATCTGATGAGAGAGGTTGTTTCGTCTCAAAGAAAGTTGAGTTATTCAATAACAAAAAATTGTGATTGATGATTTTCTGTGGAACTATAATTATCTCATGTCACCTTCACATGGATATTTTGAAAAGTGTATTCAAACTTATTGAAAAACCAAACTATAAAGTATGTACTGCGCCCATTTGCATTAGCAGGTATTCTTTGAGAAAATGAAAGCTCAGATGGGCCAATCTGGAATCTGCTCCTTATGAGGTCATACGGGGTGGGATTACTTCCCCTTTCTCTGCTGCAATAGAGTATTAGGGGACCACTAAGGTCTATATAAAAGAGACTTCAGATACAGTATTAGGGACCACTAAGGTCTATATACAGAGACTTCAGATACAGTATTAGGGACCACTAAGGTCTATATAAAAGAGACTTAGATACAGTATTAGGGGACCACTATGTCTATATAAAGAAGCTTCAGATACAGTATTAGGGACCACTAGGTCTATAAAAGAGACCTTCAATCAGTATTAGGGGACCACTGAGGTCTATATAAGAAGCTTCAGATACAGTATTAGGGGACCACTAAGGTCATATAAAAGATAACTTCATATATAGTATTAGGTACCACTAAGCTATAAAAAGAGACTTCAGATACAGTATTAGGGACCACTAGGTCTATATAAAAGAGACTTCAGATACAGTATTAGGGACCACTAAGGTCTATATAAAAGAGACTTCAGATACAGTATTAGGGACCACTAAGGTCTATATAAAGAGACTTCAGATACAGTATTAGGGGACCACTAAGGTCTATTTAAAAGAGACTTCAGATACAGTATTAGGGACCACTAAGATCTATATAAGAGACTTCAGATACGTATTGGGGACCACTGAGTCTATATAAAGAGACTTCAGATACAGATTAGGGACCACTAAGGTCTATATAAAGAGACTTCAATACAGTATTAGGGACCACTAAGGTCATATAAAGAGACTTCAGATACAGTATTAGGGGACCACTAAGGTCTATATAAAGAGACTTCAGATACAGTATTAGGACCACTAAGGCTATAATAAAGAACTTCAGATCCTATTGGGGACCACTAAGGTCTATATAAAAGAGACTTCAGATCCAGTATTAGGACCACTAAGGTCATATAAAAGAGACTTCAGATCAGTAATTTAGGGACCACTAAGGTCTATATAAAAGCATCCAAAGAGCACCATGTCATAGTTCCATAGAAATGCTCATTGTTTTATTCAGTTTTATAGCATTTGGAGAGAAAATAAAGGAAATTGTTTCAAAACAGTACCCCGAGTAAACTTTATCATCACCAGTCTGTGATCCTCTCAATATTCCTCTGATTTTAACAGTCAAACTAGTTCATAATTTCAGCTTTAAAATAAAAATAAAAATGTTGGCTGATCAGGCTGACAGTCGCCAGTGCCGTTGTTCCACACTAACACTGGGAAAACCATTTTCTTTATGGACCTGGCTTCGTGCATCTCCTTGTTAGAAACACAAAGTCAAAAACACAGTGTCTAAAATATAAAGCCTTCTTTCCTTCTTTTTGAACTAAAGGGTCTGTCCCGAAACATAAAAACAGCCCCTGAAGCAGCCGGACTGTCCCAAAGTCGACTGTTCAAATCGTCCAGAATGGAACAAAGTTGATGTCATTGTGTCAGAAGGCGTTTGAATCATAATTGCATGTTGGAGTCTTTACTCGGTACATAGCCAGGGTGGAGATCTGCACAGGACAAAAACTGAGACTGGAACCCAGCCCTTACCCACATATAACCCAGCTGCTACTACACAATTAGCCCCGCCCAAAGCAATTGTGATTGGTTTAAAGAAATTCTAATAAACCAGAGCACATTTTACTCCCATCCCAGAATGCTGTGTGGACTAGCCCGACCTTCCTCTGCTGCGCTGTGGAGAAAGGTCTGGCAATGTGAGACCAACCATACCTGGACCATAGTTTGATGCCATACCTGCCAAACCTCTATCCTTACCATGCTTGTCATGCACATATATTACATATACTAATTATTTTCAAATGTTGCCAGTGAAGGTAACGTGCAGAATCCTCCAATGTGAACCTTCTGTTCGACAGTAAGGTTGAACACACATGGATACTGATGATTTAGTGCAAACAGTGAAAGAAAGAGAGACATTTCTCAATAAAAAACATTGAAAAATAAACCTGTCCCACGTCCCAATACCCCCCCAAAACGGGGGTTCTGCAACCAGACCTGACCCTGATCCCACACGTGAAATAACAGAAAATGTTCTGGCAGCTCATTACCCGGACTTTGTCCTAAATAAAAAGAAAGTGTGTGCGTACAGTTAAAATACAGAAGATTGGAGAAAAAAGTAAAAAAAAAGCAACAAAAACATCAGGAGAAAAAACTGTAACGCCAAACAAAGTGAAGTTTAACGTGGACTTTAATCTCCAAAAAACAATGTCTGACCAAAGTGGTCAGAGGACAATGATGCAATTCCAAAAGGAAAAAAAACTAAAATACAACTGTGAATCACGTTCTATGGACAATTTGTGTTAAAGCATACGCAGAGCTGTGTGCAGCCAGGTTGATCTGGGAGAGCGTACGAGGGTGGTGACGGCGCTGAGAGCTACAGTAAGAGCTTTAGGTGTTAATATGTTTGAAACTCCGCAATCACAGCTCCCTTGACACGCATGTGCTCCTTAATGTGACGAACCTAGGCAACGAAAAAAAATGTAATAAGAGCCAATGAAGTCAGAGAGAGAGAGAGAGAATAGACGTGGGGAGGAGGGGGGGGGAGACTCTGACACAGGGAAAGAAAGCGAGTATGGAAACAATTCAGTGTCCTTGGAAACCAATAAGGCTAATTTGAATTTGAGACCGAGGACTTCTCTCTGCTGTCGCCTCATATAACCTCCTCCTCGCCCTTCTTCTGCGCTCCCCAATCAGTTTAATCTCTCTCTGCTCATCCTTCCCAGATGCTCTCCCTCTCTCTCCTTCTGATTTCTCTCCCTCCTATCCGTCGTTCACGTTCTCACTCTCACCAAAGCAGATTTCTTTCCATGACGGATGGGCTCTGTGAACACTCGCCCCAAAAGCTCTGTCAGATCTTCTGCTCGCGTCGTAAAAAGCTGGGAGACGGGCGGTTCATGCGGGGACACGCGTGGCATTATGGGGCAGAGAGCGCCCCCTCAGGAAGGGGGTTTTGGTTTTCGGGGGGACTTAGCGTCACTTTGGCGTCTATGTCAACGCCTGGATCGAGTTGTGGTTGGCCAGGCAGCGCCCGCGTGGGCCATGGGAAAAGCTGCTCGTGGGCCTGCTTCAAAAGAAATGGGGGGGGCTTTGTTTCTTCAAGGTCTCCCTTTTTTCCCTGCACTCATCCCATCAATTCCCCCCAGTCTCTGTTCTCCAACGAGCCCGCTGTAGTCCTCCTCTTTCAACTTAACCATAACCTCCTCCAGCCTTTCTCTCCTCTCTCCGTTCTGCCCTCACTTTTCCTCCCTGTCTCTCGTTCTCTCTCTCTGTCTACGATGGTCATGTCTCATGGGGGAAGACAGTTGGCAAGATGCAGGCTTGCTGCCATGGCAACAGCAACCCTCCCTCTCCCCAAGGTCTCCTTAGCAACTAGTAGCTTGGCATTGTTGTAATGAGCCGGCCCAGCATGCCACACTAGCAAAGCACGAGATGTGTGTGTGTGTGTGTGTGTGTGTGTGTG
>NW_022605588.1:631338-636871 GCF_008692095.1 Etheostoma spectabile | reverse complement strand
GTGTGTGTGTGGGCCTGTCTTTGTGTTTCTGTGTCTTTGCCAGGGAGCATCGTCAGAGTGGGGTTTGACTTCAGACGTGATGTCAATTAATCTTACAGGATTAGAAGTTCTGTTTAAGTTCAGATGTGTGAATATGCATGTGTTTGAAATGCACTAAAAGCTAGCGAGCTAACGGCAGACTAGCAGAGTGTAACATGTGTACTAGCGTTCACGTGCGGTGAACGGTTAACATGCTTTTATGTCTGTTTTGGTGAGCCCAGAGGGAAATATGGCATTTTAAAAGTAGCCTCCATTTACGGCAGCGAGCTAACGGCAGACTACAGAGAAAGGGAGGTATGGTTACGTCCGTTTTGGAGCGACAGAGGGAAAATATTCCAGTCGACACATTAAGTGGAACCAAAATGAGGAACTGAAATTTGGGTTCTAATCCGGTCCGATTCCTACCGGTTGCGTAGGTACCCAACCCTGGTCTCATCATGGAAGACTGTCAACACACAGCACACAGAGGAGAGCTTCACACTGTTAAAATACACATCTGATGAGAGATGTGTTTCTCTCAAAAGAAATTTGAGTTATTCAATAACAAAAAAATGTGATTGATGATTTTCTGTGGAACTATAATTAATCTCATGTCACCTTCACATGGATATTTTGAAAAGTGTATTCAAACTTATTGAATAAAACCAAACTATAAAGTATGTACTGCAGCCATTTGCATTAGCAGTGGATTCTTCTCATACTTTTGCTATCAATACTATTGTTGTCCAACTTTGTATCTGAGTGTGGGCCCAAAAGCAGATATCCGGTTACAGCAAAGCAATTAAAGACGAAGCTAATGCTGGTCCCTTATAAACAGAGACATATCGCCAAGGTTGCAGTGAAATATGATCCAAACAGTGTGTCTGTGTATGTATTTTGGTTTGATAAATGCTGCTATCAGTGGTCATTGTGAGGATAGTGGAACTGGAACAGTTTGTCGTGTTGGAGCCTGGTTCCAGACCTCTGAAATCGCACGGCTCCTATTGGATTAGCGACTGAAAGGACTCAATGATTCAATTACTGACTTTAAAAACAGATTTAAAACATATCTCTTCATGATAACTTATATTATTATTATTAAAATAGTTCCGGGGTTTTGCTTTTTTAAGGGCTACAAGCTTGTCAGTCAGAGCTTTTCAGGCAGGATTAGAAAGGGAGATGCCATTTACCAAAAAAACATTTGGTACAGCCCTGAAAAACAGTGACAAAAAACATCGGCGTCAGTTCTGGCAGGCCAAGCAGTCAAGACGCTGCTAACCGCTAGTGGCCAACAACAGGGTCTCATCAGCTGATCTGCATCAGCTGATCTGCATCAGCTGATCTGCATCAGCTGATCTGCATCAGTGCATCAGCTGGCCAACTCCCCTCGCTGCTAAATGGCTTCTCAAAGCTGCTGCAGTTTGATTCTAACTGCTCGCTGCTTTAGTTGCTCCTAACTTCCTGCTGCTGCATTGATGCACCCCCCCCACCACCTTGTGATGTATAACATGACATACGCTTCTATGTCATTGTTGCGGCTCTGTTCATATGGGGGAGTAGTTGAGGGAGCGTCCCCCGATGCTGCTGCTGCTGTCCTGAAAGGTCAGGGGACTCCTGTGAACAGAGACATCTCGCCAAATGTACTTCATCCTTTACTCAATGAAATCTCTTAAAGCTTTTTTGTTGTTCTTGACATAATGGACCTGACAAAACGTAATTTGTATTTCTTTTTTTGCGATATTTTAGAAGGTTTCTTAAAATAAGCTTGGCAATGTTGTGGCTACAGAGCTACTTGCCTAACACTAAGCCAACTCTAACAGGCTCTAACTTTGGGAATGGCCCACTCAATTTTGGCTCACACAGATTGTGAGAGCCTTATATCAGCTATTGCTGAACTTTAAATCTGAACTATGGAGTTTGTCCCTAATTACCTAAAGTGAATGTATCACTCAGTCACTCACTCAATTATCACTCAGTGAATGTGTTACTACGCAGCCACGTTTCTTTTGAATCTTCAATTATCATAAAAGATGTTGACTGCTCCTCGCTACAACACTTCATTTTTGTTGTGAAAGTTAGCAGGACAGATAACCAGGGTGCCATTTGCCAGGGATTTCCCTCTTTCTGGTCTACACACCCCTGACTCTGCTGAATTACTTTAGACTAGACCGTATTTTATTATATACTTAAAATAGAAGTATTTTAAACTAAGTAAAGCGCTTAATAAATAAAATATTCCCTCCTCCCAAACAGTAATCAGACAACTTGAGCACAATGTCAGCCTGTATGAAAGTGAACCAAAATGGCAAGCAGTACATTCACGTTAGTGTGATGCTTTAATCAAGCAGCAGCTTTAGGGGAAAGGTCTGAATATTCAGCCAAACCTCCCTTTTTTCTAACTGTAATGAATATTCAAAACAAAGTGTTGAATGCTCACGGTCATGATTAAGTGGCTTTTCAGCACTACTTTGGATGAAATCAGAAAAATCTAAAATGAAAGTACAGACACTTGAAGGAATGCTGATCACCACTTCTCCAGGTGTTATTCATTAAAGGCTACCGTGTTCTGTTTGGAAACTCTTTTAGTTAATGAAGACCAAAGGTGGAGCTCATTATTCGAATGTGAGATAGTTGTTATTCTAGCGTTCAGTGTTTGGAAGTTCCCATCCAATTCTTCAAGTCAATCTAGCGGTTGTTGATTTTGTATTAATGTGCCATTTGGACATGTCTCAGCCCGGTGTTTCAGCTTTTGACGGGGTTTCATTGCATTAGTTGGAGTTGTATTACAGCCTCAGTGTGCGGATGGATGTGACAGCTGAGTGTTGAGGTGGGTGGTGCTCTCCTGAGACCTGATGGCAGGTGTGATCAGCCTGTTTCTCAGCTTCTCCTTTGGCTCCCATAGGTGTCACGATGCTCCACCTGGCGTGTGAAAGCTCTCAGGGGAAGGATAGAAATCACAGGTGTGGAGGTGACTCCTTCTGTGAGTGAGTCAAAGGTGGAGGTGACAAACTATTTTTTTCAACACCTATTTTCTGACTTAGTGTCTGATGGAAACAACAACCTTTGACATCGGTCCAGTATTAAGCAAGATCGCTGCAGTTGGCAGCGGAGAAACAGGCGACAGTGTAAGTTAATAAGGCGATGTGCACCTTATCTTTACTGGGGGTGGGGGAAAATTGATACAGCATAGTATCACGGTAACATATATATCGATACACAGACACCTAGTATGGATCTTTATTTTTATATATGTGTTGACCAACACAGTTTTTTTTCTCCTACCTGAATTTGGAAAAAAGGTCATAAATAAAAATGTACCACACAATATTGCAATATGTTAAAAATCGTAATATTAAGGTGTCATGACAATATGGTATCGTGACAATATCTCATGGTATGATTCCCACCCCTGCTAGCTATACAGTTGTGATATGAGCTAATGAGGATTTAAAAAAAAAAAATACTTCAAAAAATGAAACAAAGAGCCAATTTTATTGTATTTCTACTCCAGCAGTTGACTGCGACTGTACTTTATTAGAATTGAACCCCCCAGTGTCCGTGATGTAAGGGGAGCCAGCAGAAAGGAAGCACCACTCATGGCTACTCTGGATCCATCACTCTTTACAGAGCTGGCTGTGGCCTGAGGACCGGGCATCTCTGGCACGAAGGGAGGATTTTCCGATCCCCTGGCCCGCTTTCAGATGCTCGTTAATCTGCCGGCTCTATTTTTATCTGCCCTCTCCTCCCGCCCCTGGGCTCTCTCCGCCTTCACTCGGCTCCTTATGTCCATCCGGAGAGGAAGAGGCTGCCTGGGCAGGCCGGCAGCTCCAATTAGAGGCCTCTCCGCTGGGGATTGGGCTTGCTGTCCGCCTCTGGCCCCTCAGGCTCTCTTCCCGTCTACCTTTCTCAGGTTAGCCTCAGACGACACCTCGCTCCCCCCCACCCAAGCTTGTGGATCTCCACAGGGAGTAGAGGGGAGTGAAAGGCCTTCTGTCACCCGAGGGCTGGCTCTAGTCCCTGGGCTGTACTTTAAGGAGAAGTTAACTGGTGCACCTTTTAGGAGGCAGCCTCAGTACAACTGCTGGAGACACTCGCTCTGATCGCTTAGTCACAGCCACTGTGGGTGTACAACCCAAACTGCTGTTAGCTCTGTTACCACTCGTATTCATCCTCAGCAGAAAAAGCCAGGTTTCGGTTGATTACTCTGTAAGACCATTATGACTAAAGACAACCACACAAATGTGATTCCAGCTACAAAGGGTTTGTTTTAACTTGCTGAATTAGATTATTTAGTCTTTTATTAAAATGTCTGGGTTGTTTGCATTTCTTTAAACTAGCGCTGTCAGTTAAGCGTGTTATTAACGGCGTTAACACAAATCCATTTTAAAGGCATCAAGGTTTTTATGGAGCGATTAACGTTCTTTTTGGCCTAGCAAACTTTGTAGTTTTTTCACATGCTGTTACAACAACTAGTAACGTTAGAAAAACTACAACACCCACCGGATCTAGCTAGACCAGAAAAACAACAACAGACACGCCACACACGCCGTTTGGGCCAAAGAGTAGTAGCGTTAGGTTCTGAGTGGATGGTGAGCGTGAGACGCTGACATGAAATGGACGGCAGTCAGATTCTGGGTGGAAAGTTTCCTTTTTAAAAGTTACCAAATGTTCCACTGACCAGACCAAAGGGATCTGTGGGTTTGGTGGTTGTGAACTGAGCTATCATTGCAGCATGGCCAGTCTAAACCCCCCCCCCCCCAAAGTCTGAAATACCACCTGATGGCCAAGCACACAGCTAATGCTGATGCTCTGGTGAACAGATTATGCAACGCCATCACTAACAGGGACGTTGTAGAGCGTCCTCTGTTGGACAGACTATGCAACGCCATCACTAACAGGACGTTTAGAGCGTCCTCTGGTGGACAGACTAGTCAACGCCATCACTAACAGGGACGTTGTGAGAGCGTCCTCTGGTGGACAGACTATGCAACGCCATCACTAACAGGGACGTTGTAGAGCGTCCTCGGTGGACAGACTATGCAACGCCATCACTAACAGGGACGTTGTAGAGCGTCCTCTGGTGGACAGACTATGCAACGCCATCACTAACAGGGACGTTGTAGAGCGTCTCGGTGGACAGACTATGCATCGCCATCACTAACGGACGTTGTAGAGCGTCCTCTGGTGGACAGACTATGCAACATCATCACTAACAGGGACGTTGTAGAGCGTCCTCTGGTGGACAGACTATGCAACACCATCACTAACAGGGACGTTTTAGAGCGTCCTCTGGTGGACAGACTATGCACCGCCATCACTAACAGGGACGTTGTAGAGCGTCCTCTGGTGGACAGACTATGCAACGCCAACACTCATAACATGGTTGACATGACAACATGGTCATTTGTCATTATAAAATATTAATTCTGATGAATACATTTTTTTTTTAAAACACCCTACAAAAGAAAACGCCACATCCGATATTGAATGAAGTTAACTGTTGACACAATACAGT
>NW_022605588.1:628282-631328 GCF_008692095.1 Etheostoma spectabile | reverse complement strand
GTTTAAATCAGCTGATACATGGTTACACCAACGGATCTCCATGTTCACTTTTTCCTTGCCAATCCCCACCAATCTGTCCCCAAACGGCCCAGTTCGACAGGAAATGCCCTAAACATATTCTTAGGAAATCTTTCCAATCCCTGATAGAACCAAGCAGACCTGCGTTGTTGCACAAACCAATTTCTCTTCAAAATATCCTTCCATTGATCCAGACTGTGCTCCTCTTAAATGACCTATGTGGCACATGTAGTTAGAGACATTTTCAATATACAATAAAACAATAAAACAATAAAACACGATAAAAAATCTGTTAGGATTCCACACTGTGTTGTTCAGGGTGTTTCAACAGCAGCACTTCTTTGTAACTGATGGGTCTGTGCTGTTGCTAGCCTTGTACACAACTAACCAATTGTGATTCTTGAATGGGCCTAGCTACACTGCATTCATCTGGATCCTCTGACCTATTACTTTCCTGCAATCCGCCAAAAGAATAGCATCTTTTTTCCCCAGCTTAGCCCCCACCCAAACTCCGCATGCTAACACCTTCTCCAACCCCATTAATCCCTCAGCCTCCCACTTCTTTACTTCCCTTCAAAGAGACAAGCGCTGCCCGTGACACCAGTCACAGGAAGTGAATCTTTAGCGTTGACTAATTTCCATCGATTGCCTCCAGACAGGCTTAGCAGACGAGACCCATTCCCACACAGAGCTGGCTGCTCTCATTTAAGTCTCCCCGCCTGCAGAAAACGCTTCACAATGAACGCAGTCAGCGCTTTTATCTTCTCCCCCTCTCCTGCTTATTATCAAATAAATAGAGAGATACCCATTGACAGGACCGTGCATAATGACTCCTGGCTGTGTGAAATGGATTCATAAATAATGGTTGAGCGAGGGGAGACGACGGATTTGCCTAGTCCCACTACTTCTCAACAAGGCGGCATACAACAATCCACACAACACTCAGACTGGATTGTGCGTGGAATTCAAAACGCAACCCTTGCTCTTGGATGTGCTGTGGAATGCATCATACATTTAGAGGCGGGCTCCTTCAAATGTGAAGCAGAATGCACTATAAGATCCACTGCGGGATGTTCTAGTGAATTCTCTAAAGAATCCCATCCAAGTGACTTCTCTCCTGTGAGGATTGAGAGGTAAAAGCAGCCTATAAAAATGTCCGGGAGCAGATCTCCTCTGCAACCTGTTCTCCCGTCTCCCAGCTGACAGAGCTGCAGCAGAAGGTAAATCAGTTTCCTTTTTGCTTCAGCTTTCACGCTCTCATGAGCATACCAAGCGGTTCAAACACACTGTGAGTGTGCACTTTTCCATGTGCACACTCAATCCAACAGGCACACTGTTGAGCCCACAGACACCAGAGGCCTTCTTGTTTTTTAACAAAGCGTCCTCATCCGTCCCCTGTCACTGACATATTGCTTCATTAACGCTCTCGGCTTTGTGTACATTGACAGCTTTTTCAAAATGGCACAGAGAGTAAAAGTGTTCCTGCCGCCTGCTCTGCGCCTAAGGGGCTTAAACAGACTATAAAACCCAAACTGAGTCTGTGCTAGTGAAGTGTGCTGTGACTGCCACTGTACCCCTGTGCCAAAGTAATACGTCTGTCTGAGGCACGGAGGGTGAAAAGGTCTCAATCGCCTTAATGCTAGATTAAGGAGCGGCTTGATCAAGGCGTCTTAAGTGCTTCATTTTGGAATCAGGATCAATAGCCGCTAAGAAGAATTGAGCTAGGAGCTTCAGTAGGTAGAGCAGATTCAATAGAGGCTAATGACTTCTCCGAAGCCCCTTACACTGGAGGAATGGCTCATACTGTATACCCTGCTTGTTTTTATTAGCAATTTATTTTCCAGTCCTTTAAATGATGCAGAAAAGGTTATTCTCTCCCTGAGCTCCAGCTGTCACAGAAAGTAGACAAAGTAACAGGGCCTTGTATTAGCGCTTGCATGCTAATACTCAGGACTGAAAAACATGTTTTTTGTACTGGGAGCGGCGACAACAGTCAGGCTGTGGCGTGACGTGGCGGGGGTCAATCTGGATGTATTTTAAAGACCCGTGATGAAAACCTGTGCTTGTTTTTCTTGGCTCTCAATAACTGCCCGACCAATTACGTCTATCAACTCCGCGCCCAGCCTCGGTCGCCGTGATCCGACCAATCCCCACCCTGTCTCCGTGGTTTCAGGGTGAAACCCAGCCGAGGAGTGCCCAGAATTAACCAGGATTAGCCTGGGATTGTCCGGGATTACTCAGGCTGGAGAGGGATTAAGTATGATTGCCAGTTTGGGGTGGGGGTGTGGGTGTGTGGCGGGGCAGATGTGTGCGAGTCTGTGGGCACGTGCACACCGAGGTAAACATGTGTTAAGTTGTGAAACATATGGTGGCGTTTGTTTACATGTGTGTGGAATGCTGCCTGGACTGTAAAATCTACAAAACACTAGATATGATTTGATTTCCATATCTTGTTGTCTGCAAAGAGGAAATGTCTAAAAACTGTTGTTCCCTCTATAGCGCGACAAGGTCCAGTACACAGATGTATTTTCATATTAGTTGCCGTGTCGAATTCATATGGGAGGCTTTTTTCCCCTGCTCAGACACAAAGCTCCGTTGAGAAAATTGAGAGAGAGAGAGAGAGAGAGAGAGAGAGAGAGAGATTGGGTAAAGGGTGCAAAGGGTTGCATCATTCTCGTTGCTATGCGACACAAACTGGATAATTTGCAATAGATGTAATTAGCGTCAGACAGCTAACCCGGACAAAAAAGAAGAAAAAAAAACGGAACAAGGAGGTTGAAAATAGTAATAATTCAAGAAAATTAGCCATTGCTCTGTTATTGCTATTCTGAAATGGAGGCTGCAGGCACAAGGCACCCTGCTGAAGAGGACACACAGATTCTGACCATTTAAAAGGCTGTTTGGTACAGGGGGGGACAAAATAATCTACAATTATAAATTAAATACAATCAGAGAAGGGATTAAAGGTCCCATGGCATGAAAATGTCACTTTATGAGGTTCTTTAACATTAATATGAGTTCCCCCAGC
>NW_022605588.1:625972-628272 GCF_008692095.1 Etheostoma spectabile | reverse complement strand
GGCCCCCCCAGTGGCTAGAAATGGTGATAGGTATAAACCAAGCCCTGGGTATCCTGCTCTACCTTTGAGAGAATGAAAGCTCAGATGGACCGATCTGGAATCTTGCTCCTTATGATGTCATAAGGGGAAAGGTTACCTCCCCTTTCTATGCTTTGCCCGCCCAGAGAATTTGCCCCCCCCACATGAGAGACAGACATATGGCTTTAAAATGAGCAAAGTGGCAGTTGGTCAAGGCCAAACCCCCAGCCTCCACCTATAGTACAGTATTAGGAGACCACTAAAGTCTATATAAAAGAGACTTCAGATACAGTATTAGGGACCACTAAAGTCTATATAAAGAGACTTCAGATCCAGTATTAGGGGACCACTAAAGTCTATATAAAAGAGACTTCAGATACAGTATTAGGGACCACTAAAGTCTATATAAAGAGACTTCAGATACAGTTTTAGGGGACCACTAAGGTCTATATAAAAGAGACTTCAGATACAGTATTAGGGGACCACTAAGGTCATATAAAAGAGACCTCAGATACAGTATTAGGGGACCACTAAAGTCTATAAAAGAGACTTCAGATACAGATTGGGACCACTAGGTCTATATAAAAGAGACTTCAGATACAATATTAGGGGACCACTAAGGTCTATATAAAAGAGACTTCACGATACAGTATTAGGGGACCACTAAGGTCTATATAAAGAGAATTCAGATACAGTATTAGGGACCACTAAAGTCTATATAAAGAGACTTCAGATACAGTATTAGGGGACCACTAAGGGCTTATATAAAGAGGACTTCAGAACAGTATTAGGGACCACTAAGGTCTATATAAAAGAGACTTCAGATACAGTATTAGGGGCACTAAGTCTATATAAAAGAGTTCAGATACAATTAGGGGACCACTAAGGTCTATATAAAAGAGACTTCAGATACAGTATTAGGGGACCACTAAGGTCTATATAAAGAGACTTTATATACAGTATTAGGGGACCACTAAGGTCTATATAACAGCATCCAAAGAGCACCATGTCATGGGCCCTTTAACCTCTCTTAGTCTGATACAGTTTTAACACCACCACGTTTCATTTCTTCATCTTTAACATGTTGAAGATGAGGAAATGAAACCTGGTGTGAAGTCGTAGAGTACTACTCAGCCTGTTAAAACTCTCCAGACGGGACCAGGAGCAACTGGATTGTAATCAAAATAGGTCAAGTTTAACTAATACACTGTATACACTTATAGGCCTATATATGCACATCCTCTACATAAGGGGGCCCCTGTATTATATGGTTACATCTAAATGTATTTCATGTAATTTATCATCTTACCATAACCAGTATTTTCAAACCCAGTCATAAATTGCTTGTTTATAAAAAGGGAAAAGGTGTGAGAATTCTGGGTTTAGACGGATATGTTTGTCTACGGGCGATTAGCTAACCACTGGACTGACTCTCCCAGTGTGTCAGGGTCAAACTCAGTCACTATTAATGTATAATATACAGTAGTGGAGCGGGATCCAGTTCCCTGTAGAGGAGGAGGGTGGATGTGAGGACAGATTCAGTCACCGTTCTTTCTGCAACAGTCCATCTCCTGCTGCATTAGCAGAAAGGCAAAGGCTGAGAGCAGCGGGAAAAGACTTCTCCTCCTCAGAATCCCTCTTTCTGACACCTTAATATATACAGAGAGGCAGGGATTGGCCAGCTATGTGCCACAGGGGGCTGAGAGTCTGCAGGTTTCATTCCAACCAAAGACTACGCTGGGGGTTTTCACTGATGGGCTCCTCCTCTGTGGCTGACAGTGTGCTGATCACTCACATCTCTAGTCCTTGATAACTTAGAGACTCTCTGCCTTCCCTTTGCACATGATGGTCCAAACCTGCACCAGAGTCACGCTGATATACTGGACTCATTAAAGTGATAAAACTAACCCTTTATGTCATTTTGTTGCTGTTTTAAAAATCAAAAACCTTGCTGCCCACAGTTTTGAGATAATAGGAAGCTGAACGGAAATAAAGTGCAATACACAATTTATTCCTTACAGCAATTAGTGCTCTACAGTGAGTTCAACATGTTTCTACTTCTAAACTGGCCTCAAAGTTTTAACAAAGTACACACTTACCATACAATGTGTGTTTAAAGTATAAATCCATTTACCAAATGAATAGGCAGTGATTTACAGAACAGGGAGCCAGGTGACAGTACTGTGGTCCAATCCAAATCCAATTTCTCAGATTGACAGTACTCGGGTCCAATGGATTGGGGGGAAATCATATTTCTGGGGGGGGGGAGTGGGTGGCGCTTG
>NW_022605588.1:616222-625962 GCF_008692095.1 Etheostoma spectabile | reverse complement strand
CCCTGGGCCCCCCTTCTAGACCTGCCCCTATTTATGAAGTCAACCAAATAGACAGGACAACAATGAATTCAGCTTACCAAGGGAGCCAATAGAGCTCAGCAGTGCTATTAATAATTTACTCCATATGGATTTTGATTATGAGCCATATTGTCTAAACCATCCGAGATTGACTGGCAACGAGCTATGAGGTTGAGAAACAAAAGTTTTTGCTCCTGTGAAAACTACAAGTCTGTATGAAATCAAACTTGTTTTAAGAAAATCCTGTTTTATTCACGATTTTATGGAAAAATATTACACTGAAACAGCGACGTCTCTGAAGAAGCGGGGTTATAGCAAGGAACACCATTTGTGTTTAATCAAAATTTTTAAATTACAGTCTGTGCAGTGTGACTCCGAAACGGGCTTTAATAATGTGTATTTGTGATTTTATGTGAGGTGAAGGAGGTCTTTCTGTTATTTATATATTATATGTTATTTTTATATGCATATTCCTACTGATCTAAATGGGCTGTAGTAAATAATAGAAACATGTGATAAATAGCAAAAGCTATTTTGATCATAACCTACATGAAGGTAGGCTTTAGCTGTACCTAATAAACTGGCAACTAAGTGTACATGAACTTAAGCATTTTGCATTGAAACAGCAACCTTACTGGTTGAATATTGAAAGTATGGAAATATAGAAAGAAGACACACGATGTAACACATCTTGCTTTTAGTTTGATCGACTATGTAATTATTTTCTTGATGACATGCGCAATAGTTGTCTATTGAACGTCCATAACTCAAATTGATTCATGTTAATCAGATTCCACACAGATAATGATGAATGACATTTGTTTATGGAACATGAAGTTTAAATAACCCTAGATATGTCTTCTAGCTTCATGTGTCCTTTTCTAGTTTGTAAGTGACTCTTCTTGCTCCCCTGCAGTCAGTGAAGGGGCTGGCCATCCAGCCATCACCATATTTGGGCGTAGAAACAATGACATTAGGAGGATTACGGTAGTCAGCACCACATTTTCATTATTTCATTATTTTAGTACCACCTTTTTATTATTTCATTATTTAAAAAACAAATCAAAATGACAGTCTCAGAATGACAGTTCCATATTATGTTGCTGTTGTTAGAAATCTTTGCATGTCCAAATTCATTGTTGATGAAATCAGACAAAATCGTCTTGTCACTGTGTATACTTGTAAAACCTACGGACAGATGTAAATGGTGACCAGTAGCATCCATTTATGAAAAACCATTTCAATGAAGAAATGTGGAGATACAAGGTTTTTGCTCGACAGCGACGATATGCAGAAGACTAAAGAGCTGCCACGGTATAGTACTGTACGATGTATCAGCAGGTACACTGGTCCGCTGCTGTGGTGTAATTGTTGCTGTGGTAGTACCGAAGCTCTCTCTTTTCTCTCACACACACACACACACACACACACACACACACACACACACACACAAACACACACGCTGCTAATCACAGCTTGGTACAGGTAGTGAGACGTTGGGACTGCTGGTGATTGAGCCTCCCTGGTGGATTGGAGGCAGGAATCTGACAGACTCAGATAAAAGCGCTGTTTGGAGTTGCCTGCAGCATCAAACAGCATCAGCCCCCCCCCCCCCCCCCCCACTTCTCCCCTCCCCACTCTTCATTTCTCCCTCTTTTTTGGTTTACTCTGTTGCCATGGCTACGCCCAGCCGGAGCCGTCATGTTGTAGAGGAACCTGTCAGGCTCGGTGTTCTCAGATCACCTGATGTGGGTCACCTCCACCGGCGGCCTCTTTCACACGGCGTCACTGTTCAATTCAGCTTAGATGAAGTCGGCGCTCCGCAGCACGTCGGCTTATTTTCCGTTGTCAACGTTGAGCTTGTACAATTTTCCCCCTGTTTTTTTGAGGAGGACCCCTCTGAACAGCAGAGGAAAAAAAACATAAATACATCTCTCTTATCCAATTTTCACGTCTATGGAGTGAGTCTAGTCAAAGCAGCGTGATTTGAGTGGAGGATGGGATGAAATTACCTGTTCAGAGTCACGCTGAGGGGATAGGAGTGTGTGAAGAGGGGCCTTTTCTTTATGAATGAGAATAGTAGTAGGTAGGATAGACTGATTTGAAATCCACTTAAAGCTGAATTCCCCCCCGGAAACATTTTGCGAGAAACATATTAACTGTTGTTCTGGATGCTGTGCCTTCATAATACACTGCAACAACAATAAAGAGCGGTCACCTCTTTTAGCTGGCTGTCCAGTTCACAGTCATGCAACTCTGCTTGCTGCCAGAGTAAAAGGGGGGGGGGGGGGGTACCTATGCCGACTGTATAGATTGCACTACAAATGTAAGCTGGCCTGCCATTCAGCACAGATTTGCATTTCCTGCTGTTTGTTTCCGATATTCGCTCACTTTTCAGTGTGAATGAATGAAAAGTGAGAGGGGGTGGAAGTTGTGCAAGGTGACGAGAGGATGGATGTGGAGAGAGGGAGAGAATGAGCAATGTCGTGATCAAGAGACGCTGGGACACAGAGAGGGAGATGAATGGGGCTGAGAGCAGGAAAATTGGACAGGAGGCGGGGAGTGAATGAAGATAGAGAATGGCTCGAGATATCAGGAGACAGAGATTGTGAGCTATGTGCAGGTAATAAACAAGGCAGAAATAGATAGATATCTCCAGAGAGGAAAAAGAAAAGTGTGTGATTGTGCGCATGGGGAAGAGGGTTGCGGTTGAGGGGGGTTTGTTCCTCCCAAAAGATCAGAAAAAAAGCAGAAGAGAGGGAAAGAGAGAGAAGCAACGGGAGGAAAGCTGGAGAGTGTGAATAATGACACAAGCAGGAAAGATTTGGATGAACATGCTGTACTTAGACTAACTTGGCCAGCTGAGACGATGTGTATCCCTGCTAAGCTCTCCTTTAGGCAGGCTTAGATCTCATCAACTCACTCCAGGTTGGCACGGGCTTCAAATGCTGCTGCTATGAAGCCCTGGATTAACTATACAGCCGTCACTCAGACACCTAAACAGGGGTCTGGAGAGGCTTATCCTATACACCCCCCCACCACCACCACCACCACCCACCCACAATCGACACATCCGTCCGTCTTCAAAGGAGCTTTGATCGTAGGCTATGGCGATATCTGTAGCCTCCGATCATGTTAATTGTGTCATGATTTTAAAAGAGGTTAAATGAGCATGTCTCGTTCCCCCCCGCCCCCCTCTTTACTTCTCCTATATCTTTTTTCAGGCATGTGTATGAGTGTTCCTTTTTTCATTCTGGTGCTTTTCCAGATCCCCCCACCCTTCCTCCCTCCCTCCCTGTCTCTGGCTCTCATATTTGGAGGCCCTGCAATCGATAGGGTCTGTCTGTGATTGGGTTGCCTCGCGTGATTCATTTCTGTAACCTTGGTGATGGTTTGATGTGAGGGCTGCACCCATGTCCGTATTATGACTCAGTGAGCACGTGTGGAGAGGAGAGGCTGGTCAGGGGAGGTATCGATTGGTCCTTCCCTGCCCTCTTCGCTCTCCCCTCCATCTCCCTCTCTTTCTTTATCCATTTTTTTTCTCGCTCACCATGCAGCCTTGATAGTTTAGCCATAATTTGAAATGACTTTGTGTTCTCAAAAAATCATTATTTAACCCTAAATGTTCCCTTGGGTGTTAATGTTTATCTCTTTTTTTCTCTCTGTCCCTTCTTTGCCTCTTCCCCCCCTTTCTCCCACAATCTCCTTCCCATCTTTCTCTCTCGTTCCAGAATTCAATCAGACACAATCTGTCCCTGCACAGTCGCTTCATCAGGGTGCAAAATGAAGGGACGGGGAAGAGTTCGTGGTGGATGCTGAACCCAGAAGGAGGGAAGATGGGCAAAGGCCCCAGACGACGGGCGGCCTCTATAGACAATGGCACCCGCTACCTGAAGACCAAGGGTCGCATTAGCCGTAAAAGAGCAGGGGCCGTAGGCCTTGGACGGGGACAAGGTCAGGGTGCCGGACCCACAATGCAAGGCTCCCCTGAGCATGGCAGTCCAGCAGGGAAAGGAGGTGTGAGTATGGGGGGTGAGGAGTTTGACACCTGGACGGACCTCCATTCCCGCACCTCCTCCTCAGCCTCCACACTAAGTGGCTGCCTGTCCCCGATTCTGGCTGAGGCGGAGGCTGACGAACCAGAGGAGGGTGGGCTGTCTTGTTCAGCCTCCCCTCGACTGTACCCCAGCCCCACCAGCACCCGCTCCCCAGCCCTGGGCACTGGGGGCCACTGTCCAACCGTGGAGCTGCCCCAGCTGACTGACCTGACAGGGGCTATCAGTCTAGATGAGAGTGGCTACCCCCAGCCACAGCAAATCAAATGCAACGGTTATCCCTACGTGCCTGCGCCCAAGGCAGAGGGCTCCTACTGTGGGCCCATGTATGGACAGCCTTCCATGGGCATGCTCCGGCATCACACTCCAATGGAGACCATCCAGGAGAACAAGCCAGTCAGCTTCCAGCGCCAAATGAGGGGCTACTCAGAGAACAACGCTCTACAAAGTCTGCTTACTGAGGGACCTCCGTACTGCAACAAAGACACAGTGCTGGGCCAGGGACGCGAATCACACACACTAATGACACAGGGGACCAATAGCGTTCATACCCAGCACAGCCACAATCAGAATCCCAGCCACAATCATAACCACAATCACAGCCAGGAGCATGCTCACAATCCTGGTCTACACAATGGCCATGGCTCAGTCCATGACCAGAACACAACCCACCGTCAGAGCCACAATCAGGGTCACAAACACCAAGCCAGCCTCGACTACAGCCACAGCCACAAGCCCCACCCTGCCCATGACTATGGTCCGAGTCACGAGCACGGTCACAGTAACAAAGTAAACACCAGACATGATCACAACCCTCCCTCCAGCCAGAGTCACATGCACAACCACAACCCCCATAACCGTATGCACAGTGGGCCTCACCCCCAGGCCCTCTCCCCACGGGTAAGCACCGACATCCTGCAGCCCTACAGCCTCAAAACCTCTAACCACTATGGGCCCCGACCACACCTCCCAACATCGCCGTCCCTGCCGCCCAACCCCGCCGGGGTCATGGATGTTCCCCAGGATCCTTGCCGCCTGGCGTCCGCACCTCACCCCCGTCACCAGCCTTACCCCGGAGCTCACCATCATGGTCTGACCGACTCCTGGCATGGGTACTACCACAACAACCACCAGCCAGGGAACGCTGGTTACCAGGGGCAACAGCACAACTCCCACAGTAGAATGGCTGCCAATCTGGAGATGGAGAATGTCGCTAGTAGCCTGGACTGTGATGTGGACTCCATCCTGCTCAATGACTTTATGGACACAGAGAGCATGGACTTCAACTTTGACGGCTCTCTGTCCCAAGGCATGGGCATGGGGATGGGCATTAGCTTGGGGGCATTTGCTTGTCCTCCATCAGCACACAGCAACCAGAGCTGGGTGCCAGGATGAACCCAAGCCCAAAGGTTTGGACTGACACATGACCTGAAAGCTCACCCACTGGGCCAGGCTGCTGGGGGGCTGTACCCTTGGACTGACTGACTGACATTTTGTTTCCTGAGGACTACGTACACCCTCACATCCTACGCTTTCTCTTTCTCCCCCACTCTGTTTATAAAGCCTTCTGTCTCCATATTGAACCTGCCCCCCATACTAGCCCAGTCCTAAAGCCCCCCTTGTTCATGCCCTTCAGTTTTTCTTTGTTTTTGTTTTTTATGGTCTCTTCGCAATCTCACTCTGCCTGTCCTAAGCTCTCAAGCACTTTACATCCATCCTTTTCACACAGATGCAGTAACAAAACAGACCAGGCAAAGTCATGATGTGTGTTGGCTTAAATTTAATGTATGCAATCCACTTTACAGTATTATCTCCTTCTACAAAGGAGGTGTTGTTTTTGACTTGAGAACATGATCAAACAGTTGCATAAATATCTTTAATGTAGAGGTGCTTTTAGATTGGGGGTTAAAAGGCAGGGAAGGCTTTGAGGGTTGAAGGATGAAGAAGAAGGGTTTATAGAAGAAGAGGGAATAAGAACTAAAGGGATGGAAGGGGAAAAAGGAAGGAGAAACGCCTGGGTCTTCTCTCCCCGGTTTGTTTCAGTGCAGGAGGACAGCCATACATCAGGCAACCAACAGCACCACTCCAATGAAATGCAACGTCCCATCTTTAATCTCCAAAGTAATGCCAGAGTAATGCATCACTATTGCAAATCTAATGCGCCACTCTGTGTTTTTTCAACCCCCCCCCCCTCCTCAACTCCGGACACACCGGCTTAATGTGTTTTGGCAAAAGTGATGATTAAAGTCACTCTGCACTAAATGGGGGGAGGGATTGAAAGGGCTGGTGTTGAAGAGGGGGGCACTGAGGGGAGATGATAGGAAAGGAGAAATGCAAATATTCCCTCTGTGCCTCTTCCTCTCCATTTTGTGGATTTATGTAGCTTTTCCCGTAATGAAATAAGCAACGATCAGAGCCTGCTGTACATCCTGAGGAGCTCGGTGATTGGCCTGCGCCAGGCTGCCTCAGCGTGGCTCCTTCACAGGCTGACCCCAGAACAGCTTACCGAGCAGCTGTGGTCAGGCCAGCATGTTGATGGAGCTGCCGTCGTCAGACCCCAGTCAACCTTGTCTAATTCACTAACACCCAGGTTCAAGCCCACTATGTGCTTTTACTCCTGCGAATTGCACACTGATGAACAGCGTCAGCTGATTACTGTTTGGTGCTATCTCCTCTGCCCAGAACCCCTCCTATCACAGCGCCCCATCCCGAGGTTACTCGGAGGGTAAACAAGAGTAATTAACCGCCAAACAAGATGGATGATTTATGCAAGTGCGTGTATTCGCTCATCGGCACAAAGTCATAATTCTTTCTCCCGCCAAGAACAAGGAGGGTGATTTTTGAGAGGTGAAGCCCAGCGACAAGGTAGGCAAGCGGTGTCTCAGTGTCCTTCAAGTCCTTCAAGCATTCCCTTTACAAGCATTCCCCGCCCTGCCCCGGCCATAGCTTTACTTTGCTGTCGTCTTTTCTTGTGCTCGTTCTGTGATCGTGCAGTTGTCTGTCCTGTTTTAATACAGCATGGATAGAAGCTTTCGTGTGCATTTGATTTTCTTCATTCCCAGAGGGGAACCATGCAAAAGGGGAGGCATTCGCCAACCCTTGTCCTGGCACCTGTCCCACTCAAGATACAAAAAACAGGAACAAGAGAGAGAAGAAAGGTAGATAGATACAGTGAGACTGAGCGAGGGTGGGGGGAGCTATGTGAGTAGACAGGATTTGGAAGAATGGGAGAGATTTTCCAGCTCGGTAGCTTTCTGTACAATTGGCTGTTTGAATCAGGCCAAATGTCAAGTGGCGCTCAGCCAGCTCCAGCGAGCTTTGACCAGAAAGCCACTTCTCCCTGCTGATCAAGGACAATGACGGGTATTTCCATAAACGTTTCTTTTGCTTTTTTCTTACCTTTTCATGAGTTAAGATAGCCCATTGTTGTAACCCAACTGTAATTTGTTCTCTGGCCTGTGTGCACTTGTGTGTCAACCTTCTTGTGGGTGTGCGAGTGTGTGTGTGTGTGAGTGTATCACAGTGATGTTCCAGAAATGATTAAGGAAATATTGTTGAGAACTAACTTGCCCTGGTATTGTCCACGTTGGGATGAATGCAGCATACATAATATATACAGTTTATATTTATTGGTTATGGAGACGGGTCTATGGAGGCCCGCTCAGACCCCGTCACTGCTTTGTCCTCTTCATGACAAGGAGGCAGAATGCTTTCAGTTTAACTACATTTCATTCTGTACATAATCTATACTGAGAAAATTGTATTATAATTTTTTTGCAAATATCATTTTTTTTCTTTTCTAAAATGATGTATCTGCTCATCTGGTGACCGTAAATAAAAACGAAAAAGAACATGATGTTTTTCCGTGTATCTGTGTGGTATTTGCATGCACAAACACAATGGTGTCAGGTGGAAACCTTGGATCTCTTGCATATAAGGCTAAAGCGTGAATTATGCTTCTGTGTTAAATCTACACCATGGCTATATAAAAGATTCTATATAAAAGAGACTTTAGATACAGAATTAGGGACCACTAAGGTCTATATAAAAGGAGACTTTGATTACATATTAGGGGACCACATAAGGTCTATAATAAAAGAAACTTTAGATACCATTATTAGGGACCACTAAGGTCTAATAAAAGAGACTTTAGATACAGTATTGGGGACCACTAAGGTCTATAAAAGAGACTTTAATACAGTATTAGGGACCACTAAGTCTATATAGAACTTTAGATACAGTATTAGGGACCACTAAGGTCTATATAAGAGACTTCAGATACAGTATTAGGACCACTAAGGTCTTATAAAGAGACTTCAGATACAGTATTAGGGACCACTAAGGTCTATATAAAAGACTTCAGATACAGTATAGGGACCCTAGGTCTATATAAAAGAGACTTCAGATACAGTATTAGGGACCACTAGGTCTATTAAAGAGACTTCAGATACAGTATTAGGGACCACTAAGGTCTATAAAAGAGATTTCAGATACAGTATTAGGGACCCACTAGGTCTATAAAAGAGACTTCAGATACATTATTAGGGACCACTAAGGTCTATATAAAAGAACTTCAGTACCTATTAGGGACCACAAGGTCTATAAAAGAGACTTCAGATACAGTATTAGGGACCCTAAGTCTATAAAGAGACTTCAGATACAGTATTAGGGACCACTAGATCATATAAAGAGACTTCAGATACAGTATTAGGGACCACTAAGGTCTATATAAAAGAACTTTAGATACAGTATTAGGAACCATAGGGTCTATGATAAGAAGAGACTTCAGAATCAGTATTAGGGACTACTAAGGTCTATATAAAGGAGACTTCAGATACAGTATTAGGGGACCACTAAGGTCTATATAAGGAGACTTCAGATACAGTAGTTAGGGGACCACTAGGTCTCTATGAAAGATGATTCCGATGATCAGGTGAGGTTGAGGTGCCCACTACGGTTTTTCCTGTATAAAAGAGACTTCAGATACAGTATTAGGGACCACTAAGGTCTATATAAAAGAGAATTCAGATACAGATACATTTGTGCAGGGCAGGCCCATTAAACATGGAGGCATTTGGTTGCAGAACATAAACTTTAGTTCTCTATGACAAAGTGTTTCCAAAGACATGACTGATTTCATTTAAACTATGTCAGCATGCAGTTTGACACAAAATGTGTCACAAATTCACATTGAAAAAAGCCCAATTTTACATTGACTTGACTAACCTGGATAAGATGACTAGCGAGCTACAGCTGATTAACAACAACTAATGCACTGCCCACCACAGGGTGAAACTCATGTTCCACAATTTCGGTTTGATGGGTTTTTCCCTCCATCAGGACCAACACTCTACCGTTACAGCCCTACAGTATTAGGAAAATGAGGTGCAAGCATACTGTACATGAACAATGGCAGTTGTAATAACTTAGCAAAGTAAATGCCCTAATCTTTAAACATTGCTACAGTGATGGGGCAAGAAACACAAGTAGTCAGACAATCAGAGAGGTTTTACACAAACCAAAAGTTCAGACAGATTTTTAAACCACTTTAGTAGGAGGTAGTCTATATCAAATACGATCCACTTCGGGGATCGCTAGAGTGCAAAATTAACTTTTATAGCCTGGATGCTACCTTCCTCTGTCTCTGTGTTGGCGTTCTAACCTCTG
>NW_022605588.1:615195-616212 GCF_008692095.1 Etheostoma spectabile | reverse complement strand
GAGGACTATGGTTACCTGGTCCTCAGATCTCTGCAGACCACTCTGTGGACTAGTCAGACCCTCCTCCGCAGCGCTGTGGAGGAAGGTCTGGCAATTTGGAGGTAAAACTGAGAGTGAGTTAGCCTGAAAGGTGGAAATAATTCCTCATTGCCCAGGAAAACTGCATGTGTGTAAAATTACTGTCTGGCAGGTCAAAGTTGATCTAAGAAGTCTGTAAACTGTGATGGGTGTTCGTTTTCTCCTCCAATTACTGTAAGGTGTGCTAACCTCAAGGTTTGTTTACAACCTGTCGGATCTTCTGTCTGTCCATGTTTTCTTGCCCCATCTGACTTTTGAAGGAAACATGAAAGTCAGCAGAAGTGAAGTTACCTGGTTTTAATTTCAACAGTCGTCATACCAGCTCATATGTCAAACAGTTAACATTAATATGGAAACATACAAGGGACATCTTTAGCTGTGTCTGTTTGCGTCTGTACATAGAAGTGTGTGTAAGGCCTGTGTGTCCACGTACATGTGTATGAATGCTTCTAGAGAGAACGTATAACTCCATGTGTATGTGTGTGTAGGTTACATTAATGTATGTTTGTACATTGTCAGTGTGTACATAAGGGGAGTACATGGGGAGAGTGTATCATTTGGGTTTGAGTGTATATATGTGGCTGCATGTGCTTGTTTGTGTGCGTCAGAGTGTGAACAGGAGATGTGTGTGTGTATAATGCATGTGTTATTTAGGGTTATCCATGTTCCTTTGTGTGTCCACATGTGTGTTTATCAGAGTGTGTATGATTTAACACATGACTATAACACTCCATACCTCAGTTTGGGGCTATCTGTGTGTGTGTGTGTGTGTGTGTGTGTGTGTCTGTCTAGCACCTGTGTGATAGGGCTCGTTAGCAACACAATCCTATACCACAGCTGTGTCTGTCCCAGCAGATGCTTCCTCACTGGGGGACTGACTGCATCTGCGCCGCCATACACACACACACACACACACACACACACACACACACACACACA
>NW_022605588.1:608043-615185 GCF_008692095.1 Etheostoma spectabile | reverse complement strand
CACACACACACACACACACACGCACACACACACACACACATACACATGCACACACACACACACACACAAACACTCACACACACGCACACATGGCTGTGTCCTCACTGCCCCCTCACCTCCGTTGCTGTGTGTGTGTGTGTGTGGGGTGAGCCTGCAGAGAGAAAGTCAAAGTTAGCAGAAGCACACCTGACAAGATGGCTGATCCCTGTATACCTGGGAAGATGGCGGCACCTGGGGCCACACGCACGCACACACACATGCACACACACACACACACAGAGTCACAAAGCAGTATCAGCTCTCCATCATCCCCAGCTCTTGCCTTTGTATGAAATATGCCTCTCGGATGCTAGTTAGTTCCTGTGGTAGAGAGAGGAAGGTTAGTGTGAGACAGGATGCATAATAAGGACGAGCTCCTGCTGCACTCCATGCAAATGTGGATCCTGACGTGTCAGAGCTGTGATGGATCTGTTCTGACAGACACGGTGACAGCCCAGTGACAGCAACTTAAAAACCTACACCCCCCCTCTCCCTCTCTCCCTCCTCATATATATTTACAACCGAAGCATCTTAATGCACTTTTTCTCCCTAATCTCTCATGTTCTTCTGCAGTGAGTTCAGACACGTCCCCATATTTCACAGGGTATGACATTTTTTGATCTGACAAAGGTTGTAGGCTGATATGCAAGCTCTGTACCAGTGCATGATATCTGCATAAACTGTATGATGCAGTATAATGTGTAGGGTCTGTCGGGAAAATATTAGGAAGAAATATTCGAATCCACAGAATCCCAGGAAACTCCTCTGACTACTAATCAATCCCTTTTGAATGATACTATTGAGACCATATTGAGATCCTATAATAATTGTAGTCCAACAAAAGACAGACAGTCTATGTAAAATGCTGTATTATTAATGCACCAATGCTAAAACCCCATTCAGTTACCTGAAACGTGATGGCAGATACGGTGTTATTAGTCTGATGTTAAATTTAAATAAAGTTGTTGTTTAGGGGATAATTGTAATTACACATGTCTAACTGATGATGATTTTTGCTAAAACACAAAGAGGAAAACACCATGTATTGTCTGTAGATCTGTATGCCTCCAACAACACAACGTATTACTTCTTACAGACATTATTGCTGGGAGCTTATGCTGACATTTGAAAGTAGTTAATACTCTTGATAAAATTCCATATCTGAGCTGAGACGGGCGGGTTCAGACTTTGAAACTGAAACTTTTCCCTGCAACGTTCTAAAACCGTTTGGTCTATAGGAAAATCTTTGGTCTAAACTGGGCTTTAGGCTGTGTTCACACTGCAAGCCTTGGTGCTTAATCCTGATTTACAGTGCAGATCAGAGTTTTTTGATTGACTGTTTGCATAATGTTTAAAATAATGAACTGGTCACACTCCAACTGAAGTGACTCGCATGTGCAAAAGAAGAATAACAAAGACATCAAATGCATCACACTTTCATACAAAAGTAAACATGGAGGCCACTGAAGTCAGCGTTGAATGAATAAGTGGATGTGCGCTCAGTGGACGCGAGGATTAAAAGAAAGAGAGCCACGTTTTTCACTTTTTGTGGAGCAGCGGCGGCTGCGTCTGTACGGAGATGTGCAGGTGAGTCAAAGCCAAGAATCATGAATACATATGGCCCAAATCCCAAAATCTCAGATCAGATTCCATGTGATTTATGCTGTTAGAGATCCCAGATCTGAGACACATATGAACAAAAAATTAAAAAAGAATCTGCCATTTTTTTGGGTCATTGTTGCCTGCAGTGTGACTTCTCTAACACATCATCCATCATGTTGAATCCGGGGGAGCAGCTCAGTCTCCCACTGTTTCCTCCTGGACACTGCCGAGGTGCCCTTAAACAAGGCCCCAAAACGTTTCGGAGAGCGTCGCCCATGCTTGCCCATTTCCCCCCCCCCCCCCCCCCCGGAATTGCATGCGTGTGCTGTGTGTGCAAAGAGGGGTATGTGTACAATACATTTCAGCTGCAACTACATGTGCAAACAACTTTGTGTCTTTTTTTCAATCCCAGTTACCAAGATTAACATCATTAGTGAGAAGCAAAACGTCATGGGACACGTAATGTCCCATGGACAGAGGCTCAGTCCCTGCCACAGCAGCCGCAGTTCGATTCCAATCTGTGGCCCTTTGCTGCATGTCAGCCCCCCCCCCCCCCTTTCTTGTCTTTAGCTGTCCTGTCTAATAAAGGCTTAAAATGGCCAAAAAACTATCTTTCCCCCCCCCGAAATATCTATAAAAAAAAGCATGAGATGAAGAACACTATGTCATCTTCTTCATCAGGACGCGTCCAGGTCGGTTACCGGGCTTGAGTCTTGGCCACTCCACACACGGTAGGCTGGCCTCAAATCATAAACCGTTTACGTTATGTATTTGTAGTTAGTTACCTGATGGTTACTGTTGGTCCATTACGCTGAGAGACATCAAGCAGAGGTATTGTTGCTATGGTTACTTTTGCAGTTTAATATACATTGTGCACTTAAAACGGTGGTCAAACTATGCCCCTTTGTTTAATGTTTGCAGTTATACAATCCTAATGGAGACCTGCCAGCCAATCAGCAGTGAGCTTTTCTTGGCGTCACGGCATGAGCCTAAGATATCAATATCGATCAACTTATAAAGAAGCATGCAGACTTTTTAAAAAAAACACAAAATTTGAGCTGGGTGATATGAAGAGAATCAGATATCACCATATTACGAAATTTAAGATGATATCTATTCTCAGTATAATATCAATATATTGGCCAGCCCTAAATCATATTCTGAGATATTATTCCACAGCGGCCATATTCTGTACATTAATACTTCATTTGTTATCGACAGAGGATGTGCAGTGCTGAACACTGAACACTGTCAGGAAAACCGTATTCTGTGTTAATATAAAGTCTTTTTCTGGAAGGGTTTTTCTCACGTTTTTTAATATATTGATTTTCAGATAAACAGAAATGTCCATTAAAGGTACAGAGGATTTACTTTAAATTTAGAGAATTTTCCTTTTTTGGATAAAAAGAAAAGTCTTTAAACTTAACGGAAAAGGTCCTGATAATTCTCCACCAGGACATAACTCATATTTCTAGGGATGTTTTTTCTTACAGTGTACAGTTCCGTGTCGTGATCCGGTCTGGCTTCCTGACCCCATGCGGCTCCCGGAGAGACGGACTGATGGGACTTCCTGCTGGCGAGTGTGTGATTTATTGTAGCAGAGCCTCCCCAGGGATCCAGCTGATGGCCAACATCAAAGCTGTGCCTGCTGTATTCGAACAGCGAGAATGTGGGTGGAGGTCATCTCCAATGAATTCTGCCTCATATATGGGACAACTGCCTTCAGCACGTTACATGGATGCTCATTATCAATTGATGGAGCATTGAACACTGCCTGTTTCTCTTCAAATTCTCTTCCTTTTTTTCTTCCTTCTTCTCATCTTTGTCTTTAAAGAGACTTTTTTTTGTCTTCTCTTTTTCTTTTTTTGAGCACGGATTTCGACAATTCAAACTTCCGCTCAATGACAAGCTACGAGTCCCACGCTGGAGAAAAGGTCCCATGTGTTTGAAGCATCTAGGCCGCTCCGTCTTTTTGATCAGCGGCGCGGCTGTGAATTCCGCATATCAGAAAGTGGATCAGAGGCTCCCTGGGGACCGCCATTTACGCCTGCCACCAGCAGAGGATAGAGAACGTAATTAAGAGTTTGTTAAGATACCCAAATTCCTTCTCATTTCAACACCCGCCTCCCTCCATCCGCCTCCTCCTGCTCCCAGTGTAGCTCTGATCTCGCTGCAGATTAAACCTCTAGTTCCCCGGGAAGACAGAGCCGTGGAGGGGAGCTGCATCTCCAGCCACATGGGCTGATTATCTTAAAGAGTAATTAGCGAGTGTGACAATCTCGGAGAACGCAGCGCTGTGTCGACATGATGGAGAGGGATTATTCCGACGGGGGGGTGCACAGGGGCCCCTTCTAAAATGCACAAGAAAAGAGGAGTCCGTGTGTAGCACGTGTGTGTTAATAATCAGTGTCACTCACTCTTTATGTGTCTTTATGTGCTCGTTAGTGATTACCGTTCATGTATGTGTACGTATCAGTGGCAGACAGACAGGCAGCGAGCAGCATCAAACACCGCAAGGCAACAATTATCCCCCCCAATAATATGCAGCCCGGCTTAGTGAAACTACATGAGGTTTGACACCAAATGCTAATTGGTCTGGAAGTTGATTGTTACTTTTTCTGGGGAGGGGGAAGACTTTAAAAACCCATTTTTTCTCACATAGAAATGTTTCTCTGGGTCAGTCGGTATGACAATATGTTTCATATTTTATCAACGTTATATTCCTTTTCTAAAGGAAAAACAAAGACAAAGGAAAATAAGCACAGCGGACATGTTGGCAAATGCCTCACATCACCATAGGAATATCTTTTTGTTTTCATTTATTCCTCTCCACACTCTACTTGCTCTTAATAATTAAAATAGTACAATTAACATTAAGCAATACTAAATCATTAGAATCTAATTGAAAGAAGAAGTTTTAATGTGCACATGAGGAAAAGTTGATGAGATATGTGTGAGGAGTCTTTGGTGATTAGATCCCCCACCCCCCCCCCCCCCCCCCCCCCCCCATTGTGAGATTTTACCAGAGAATTCACGCCATGATCCATACAGGAATGTCCCCCTATGGGAAAGAGCTAAGGACTAACCTAGCTGAAGATCTGGTGGGATGTATTCAGGCTAGTCTGTATCCATGACCTTTCATTTCTGGGATTGTTCAGGTGCCGCCAGATATTCCGCCAGATGTCCCTCATTTCTGACAGATGTCTGTCCCCGTCCTTTGTCTCTCTTTTCTAACCACTGGTGGATTTCTGAGGACTCTGGTTACCTGGTCCTCAGATCTCTGCAGGGTAAATCCAGACAGTTAGCTAGACTATCTGTCCAATCTGAGGACTATGGTTACCTGGTCCTCAGATCTCTGCAGGGTAAATCCAGACAGTTAGCTAGACTATCTGTCCAATCTGAGGACTATGGTTCCCTGGTCCTCAGATCTCTGCAGGGTAAATCCAGACAGCTAGCTAGACTATCTGTCCAATCTGAGGACTATGGTTACCT
This sequence comes from Etheostoma spectabile, assembly GCF_008692095.1. Lineage (NCBI taxonomy): Eukaryota > Metazoa > Chordata > Actinopteri > Perciformes > Percidae > Etheostoma > Etheostoma spectabile. The sequence continues at coordinate 610,052 of NW_022605588.1, read as the reverse complement.
GGTCCTCAGATCTCTGCAGCGTAAATCCAGACAGCTAGCTAGACTATCTGTCCAATCTGAGGACTATGGTTACCTGGTCCTCAGATCTCTGCAGGGTAAATCCAGACAGCTAGCTAGACTATCTGTCCAATCAGAGTTTTCTGTTTATGACTAAAACTACTTCTGAACGTACACATGTTCCACCAAAACAACTTCCTTCCTGAGACTTCCACAGTGCTGTGGAGGAGGGACTGCCTAGTCCACACAGCATTCTGGGTTGGGACATAAACCTCCTCTGGTTCATTGGCATATCTTTAAACCAATCACAATCATCTTGGGCGGGGCTAAGTGCCAGATGGTGCAACGGTGCAGCTACAACCAGCCTGGGGAAGTGTCAACTCTCTGAAGTCCCTGTCTTCCTGGAGGAGTATTTAAACTCCTACTCGAGGCGTTACGTTTAGCTAAACCTTCAATGTAAACGGGACATATTAGTGTTTTTGTCATCAGTCATTTGACTGGTGTGCGTTGGACTGAGAAGATGGCAGAAGCATACACTGTGAGGAATTGGGACTTTGACTGTGACGGGCTGTCAGTAAGCTCACATGGACTCTTATTTGGCTGTTTATGTTTGGTGTTTAATTGATTATGTTATTGTTGTGGGTAAAAAGTTGTCACTGCGTAAATTTAAATACCTTTTGTATAGTTAAAAGAAGTAAGAATCCACCAGTAAATGACTAGGTTAATTTGTGTAAATAGATCACAGCTTGGTTTATGTAATTGTGCAGCACACATGTTATCAGTCAAATACTTTTCTATTCATTTGTAAACATTTGTTAGTTAATACTTTACCTGATTTAATATACTTATAAGTTAAATACCTTATCCAAATTGGTTAAAATACCTGTTTAATCACTGTTTTTCATTTCTTTTGTGTTTAAAGGTTTTTTACCTGTATCCTGTTTACCTGTACCGACCTGGTACATCAAAATAAAATATACTTTCTGAGTAAAATCCGAAGTCTGGTCCTTCAAGTGTGGACACCTCACAGCCCAAAGAACCACTTGACAATCAGGGTTATTTCACCACCTCTTGGTTTGGCGTGCTCTTGACGGCACTTGATAGCGTATTTTTACGTTTTCATGAGGTGTTTTAAACTTTCCTTGTGTGGAAAAGATTTTTTTTTCGAAGGGGGAATAACTCTGTTTATGAAAATGCGTGTGTATGTTTGGACAAGGCCTTATACCTCCAAATCTCTTATATGCCTCACAGATCACTGCTGATATTGTACATTTCAAAATGAATTCAAAAGGTGTTTTTCTAAAAAAACTACTTAATTTCTTTCTTTTCAATAATTCACTTTATTAATTCATTGAAGAAGCAAAACCACAGGTGAGCTAATCAACTCGTGTCCTAGTTTTTGTATAATGAAATTTATTAGGCTTGTCTTTATTTAGAAACTATTGACAGTAGTCTGCTGGGAAACGAATTCATTTGTCCGGTTATTACCTTCTGGCCGGCCTGCTGTCTGCAGCTGCTCATTAGTATGCAGTCGTTGTTGTCTTACATGTGATAATTGTCATAATCCAGACAGTAAAGCAACTCCCTTGCTTTACTGCTAGAGATTCTGATGGCACGTTTTAAAGGTCCCATGGCACAAAAACGTCACTTTATGAGTTATAATGTTTTTAACATTAATATGAGCTCCCCCCCCCGCTGGCCTATGGTCCTGCGGTGGCTAGAAATGGTGATAGGTGTAAACCGAGCCCCATCCTGCTCTGCCTTTGAGAAAATGAAAGCTCACATGGACTTTGGGGGGGCGGCAAGGTGGAAGGTGGGGGTGTTGCCTTGTCCAACTACCACTTTGCTCGTTTGAAAGCCATGATGTCTCTCTCATTGGGGGTCAAATTCTCTGGGCGGACAAAGCAGACAAAGGGGAGGTAACCTTTTCCCTTATGACCTCATAAGGAGCAAGATTACAGATGGGCCCATCTGAGCTTTAATTTTCTCAAAGGCAGAGCAGGATACCCAGG
>NW_022605588.1:594188-608033 GCF_008692095.1 Etheostoma spectabile | reverse complement strand
CACCTATCACCATTTCTAGCCACTGGGGGGCCATAGACAGGCTGGGGGGACTCATATTAATGTTAAAAAAAACTCACAAAGTGAACTTTTCATGCCATGGGACCTAAAAGTTTTTTTTCCAAAGATTATCTGTTTAAGATGTTTTAATGGCTTATCTGAATTGAAGAGGTTTAATGGGCAATAGAAGTGAAGTTTCTCTGAAGCTTGATAGAGGTGATGTGATTTTTTTACTCTCTGGGTCATTTGTTGATCATCCCCAGGGATGGTAGTCTGGCTGTTACCAGACCAGCCAAGCTCAGTGGATCTGAGACTGACCGTTGGTCTGGGGAGTCTAATCTGTATTTTCTCTGCACAAGAGGTGGGACCAACAACATAGTTCAAATGACTCTGTACACAATTGGATAGTCCTTCAACCAATCAGAGCAACAATCCGGGGGACGTAGAAGCGACAGCGGCAACAAAGGGTTGCGGTGCTTCGGTGGCGTTCGGTGCCCGCTATGTTGAATGTAAACAAGAAGCTGATTGGTTGCTTCTCTATCGTCATCTTGTCAAACCAGCCAATGGCGCGCCAGATAGATAACCCAGTTTGTGATTGGTTCCCACAAAATTGTGAACAGAAGCAGAATAATTAAACGTGCAGGGTTCCAGACCGAGCTGCACTGTGGGCGGAGTTTACCCAGTCTACAGAGATGGCCCAGTGGGGAAGGACTACGAGTGTAGACCAGTAGACGCTGGTTCAATCCCGCCTCAGGTATGCCACACAGGAGTGATGGTGATGAATTGTTGTGATTTGTAAGTCATTGATTTCATGACATTTATTTACTTTTTTAATTGTTATCACTTTACATCAGTGTTAGTCTACAGGCTAAGTATCTAAACCTAGCTTTGAGTCATGTGACCTTCAACACAGAAAGAGAGATGATTAATATTAAAAAATCTTCCCACAAGAAACGCTCCCAGAGCTAATTTGTTCAAGCTGTAATTACGACCTATATTAACGTTGATAGTGGCGGCGCCCTCTAGTGACTGTAGTAGTCATGACGGGAGCAAAGCAGCAAAAAGGGGAAGAAGTGGCTTTAAAGGATATATAAATGTAATACAATACATGAAAGGGTTTTGATTATCACTTATATCATGGAAAGTTTAAAAAGGGGGTTTCAAGGATTATCTGCACATTTAATTTGTTGTTTTTAGTGTTTAAGGTGTTTTAAGTTATTTCAAGATATTTTTAATTGGATCATCTGCATGTTTAGGGGTAACAAAAGGGAATAGACACATTTAGTTTCTCTGCAGGTGGATGAAGGTAAAGTTTCTTCTTACTCAATTAGTCTTTAGAACTATTGATCAAGTCTGAAGATGGTCCAGTGGGGAAGGATGCTGACCAACTAGGAGGAGATTTGGGTTCAAACCCAGTCTGGAGTAAGCTATGAAGAAGTGTTTGTGTGTAAGTATGATCAAGCTGCAATTGTGACCTATATTTACCTATATCTAGTGGTTGTTGTAGTTATGATGGTAGCAAAGCAGGAAGGGCTTTGTTACAGCAAAGGTTAGTATGTTCAAAATGTGTTGCCGTCACTTTAAGAACAGGATGTCAGTAACAGGAAGTTAGGTTAAGTGATCATTAATCAGGAAGTGAAGGAGCATGACACTGAGAGCAGTGGGAGTTAATCCAGCGACATCTGCATACGTCGCATGTCTGTGGGATAGCATCCTGGGTATGTAGTGGTTGCTTCAATGTTATCTCCTATAGCAGAACATTATCTTTTAAAGAGAGGACATTAAATAAGATCACAGCATTGCATAAGTTACAGAAAGTTACAAATGATTTACAATTAAAATCCATATATTTACAATATATGTTAGTGTCTCCAAAGCTAGACAGACCAATAGTTCCTATGTCCACAACATGGGATGTTGGGGCGGGGAACGGGGTGGCACCGCCCCCCTGAAATTGATTGTTCCCTTGTATGTTATTTAATGCTATCCAACATTTCTTATATTTATTTCATATCTGAATGTCCTCCCCTGTGCCAGCCCACTTATGAAAGCCTGTAATCACCCCTGCTGTGGTGTGAAGATGCATGTTGGTTAATAGCATGCATATCATTTCTAACAGTGAACTCTGTGCGCCGACTCGTAGCCATTCTCTGCTCGCCCCTGGGACTTTTCTTCTTGTTGACTGTGTGTTGAGATGCCAAAACAAGCCGGAGAGAAAACAGATCAATGAAACCCCATATCAGATGATGGAAAAGCTGCGAGAGAGGAGTGTTAGCGCAGAGGAGTGAAGATCAAAACTGACCAAACAACAGTGACATCATCACCCCCCCCCCCCCCCCCCCCCCTCGCAGACTCAGGTTGGGATGGCAGTTCGCTCATCATCCAAGTTCAAAGTGATAATTATAACTCTTAGACCTTTGTGATCCAAGTACATCATCGCTGTCTGGCGAAAACCTTGAATGACCAAATGTGTTGCTTTTTAGGAAATGGAAAAAAATAATAAACATTTTAATAAGCTATTTACCTTTTTTACCTCAGACTAAACTATCTTGTCACTTTTGAAATATTGAATCCACGGGCAGACGTGAATTAAAGGGTGGTCAGTAGCAATAATTTCTGAAAAGAAATTAAAATGACCAGATATGGAGATCTCCTGCCCAATAGCAGCGATATATATATAGATATAATATATATATATATATATATATATATATATATATATATATATGTATGTATGTCTTCTTAAAGCTATACTTTCTTGTATGAACTGATTTAATGGAAGTGTAATTTAAAAGCAGCTGTCCTCTCTGGTTCATTCAGTGACTCCTGGTTACTGGTAATGTTTTAAACGTGTTTTAAAAATACAGTTCCCAGAGTTCTGTGGGGTCAGCAAGCACATCCTGAGCTGCAGAACAGAAGAGTAAACTGTGCTGAGAGAATTATCACATCATAATAAAGAAGGCTATATAAGACATGATAAGGGTGTGCAGAATTGAGGCAGAAATATTCAACTTGAGTGAAACAAATGCATGTATCCTGATGTATAGAGTCAAATAGACAATATAAATACACTGATTTTGTTGAAAAATTTCAGCCTTAAATAGCATCAAAATGAAAATGTTTCTCCTACTCACAGGAACCCCCAGACTAGCTCTGTTTTGGTCTCCACCAACTCCTGAGACAGATCATCGGCCTCTTTAGCTGTGTCTGCGGTGCGGTGCTGAGCGGTGTGGTGCAATGGGTCCACCAGAGCTTTCCACTGCTAACAGCAGTCCCCACCACAGTGTGACAGCTTTGTGTCCCCTTTAACATGACACAATGGTGTCTTTCATTTGTCTATTTATTTAAAATAATAAGAAAAGGGCAGATAGCCAACTGAAACAAAAAGCCCCCCCTTCAACACTTCATCAATCAACAGTAAAGCGTGGACTGTTTGGCTGACTGATGATCTCTGGGAAATACAGTGGAAAGACACGCACTAGGCAACAAAGCTGGAGACAAAGTAAAAGGGATGAGAATCACAGAATTATTTTACAGGCTCATAATTCACACTGCATGTGACACGTGTTTATGTTAAGCAAACTGATGCTTGCATGATACATAACTTGAACACACCACAAAAAAGCTGCAATAACTATTAAAACATTTAATCCTTTTAAACTGGATGTGAGGAAACGGTGTCGTATCAAACTGAGCTGGAGTGCAGTACAAGTGTTAGACTGAATGGCAGGTATACTGCATCCATCAGAGGAATCATCTCCCCCAAAACACTGCCTCCAGCCTCAGCTCTCTTATTTTTTTGTAAAGGGGGGAGGGGGCAATTCTCTTCAATTCCCAAAGTGTCAGCCGGTGCTATCATTTCACAGTCTTGCCAGCTCTGGCTAGCTTGAAACAGAGGGAGTGATGTTGAGCCGGGCAAGAGACATCTCATTACACTTTCATATGCTGTTAACCGCCGCAGGTTGGCCGGCTGGTCAAAGAGAACCCAACACAGCTTCATTGATTCAGACGGCTGCTCTGCTCTGCACGCCCAGAGGCAGGTGCTTCACTGTTTTCCCCAGCGCTAATTAATTTCCTTACTCGTCACTCCTCGTCATTCCCCGCGGTCCCTTCTTCTGTTCTGTGTCCTGTGGCTCTACTTTTATCAAACGGCGTGATGTTTGACATCAAAATGGTTTCCGCCATGGCCGGGGTTTGACCCAGCCTGGTGTCAGCCGACAGCAGCCTGACATGACAGTGTCTCTCTGTCTCAGCCCCAACACTGGAGTCATTCTTTCCCTGGCGCACTGGATCCTCCAGCAGGCCAGGGCATATAGCTGACATACATCGCCGGGGGTCACGCCTGTGGGCTGGCGTCCCCTTCTTTGAGGCCTTGGCTCCATGGAGAAGCAGGTGGTGCCAGATAACAGCTGCTGGATAGAGCAGGAAGGGTCTGTCCTTACATGCACCCTTAATTCCCCTTCTCCCCAGTCCAACCAGTACACTGAGTACTCCAGTGATTTCTAGCAGTTTGTCAAGAAGACCCAAAGAGTTCTCAGAGGTCGTTCTCAATATGCACACTGGTCCTTCACGTCTTCAGTCACGTGTTTAATGTTCATACTGGTGCCATCTAATGAGCTCATGGTCACAGCTTGACATGAATGACCCTCTGTTGTAGTATTCCACAAGTGTTATTACTCAATGGATGGCATTTCTTTGTACCAGACTGAATATCTCTACACTATATATGGATTGCCTAGACATTTTGTCCTGCCCTCAGGAAGTGCGCCTGACTTAGATGCTAATTTGACATAGTGGCCCAACAGTTGAATTACAATTTCCATGTCCATCACGTGATGCCAGAGGGCCCAAAAAGACTTTTCCTTTAGACTTACTGTACATGGTGAAAGACACATCTGTAAATTAGTGGATAGATGTTTTCGAGCATTACGGCCCCCTCAAAATCAGAATTCGATCCATTCGATCCGATAACATTTGGAAAGTCTAGAAGAGCCGCACCGTTAAATCATTTAATCCCCATTCGAGTTAGCACATCGCTAAACCAGAAGTAGCCGGCTTTGCCTGCGGAGTTCTCAAGTGTGCCTGCTCAGGGTTCTTTTTCTAACTTCGTTCGGGGTTTCACTATGGGAATCGCCTCGGCGTGACCAACTATGGAAGCTCCAATGACACCGACGTCTGGCCGTGACAGACAGGTCGAACTGTGCTGGGGCCACGCCCCCTCATATATCACAGTCGACCGGCTCCTTACAAATCATTCCCTTTCTTCCTGAAGAAACTATACTAAGCTCCCTCAGCGCTTCTGCTAGTTGGTTGTTTCTTGCTAAACAGTTCACAGACGACCGTTTAAGACCACGTCGCCGAACGCAGTTTCCCGACCCAGCTGATTGCGTAGTAAGTACTTCGATTGAAGTTTCACCTGTAATTCACAGTTAAAGCGTGTCCGCGTCACGCGAACTGTCTTTTTCTGCCAGCTAGTCGGTTTTGCTTAGTCGCTGCTAGCGGTGTAACTCTTATACCCTTTGGCTAACGCGTTACGGCGAGCCCCCTGAGTGTTTTGTTAGCATTTACTTGGTAACCGAACCGTGTACCGGGAGTGGCTAACGTGTTACGAGCGGCTAACTCTTTCGGTATAAGTTAAGTTAGCGCAGCTAAACCCCGGGTGTTACTTTATCTGACAGGCTAACGTGTTACGACGCGCCTGTAAGGGCTGTATATTACGCCGTCTTTTCTTCCTTTCCAGTATGTCCTCAGCAGCCCCCACCACCAAAGGGCCGGAGCCGAAGGCGAGTGAGGCTGTTCCCCCCGTGCCCCGCGTCATGCGGGCATCCATATCGGGCAGGGACCTCACCCGATGTCATAGCCTGCATGGGCGCTAAACACGCTCATTCGGCGCTGGCTGACCCCCAGTCGTGCGCCCACTGTGCAGCTATGTCGGAGAAAATACTAAAGACCTGAGATGCCGTGGCTACAGTCAGGACCCATGTCTGTCGGGAGCCACCCCTAAGGCCACAAGCAGCACCCTCTGCCGCGAGCTACAGCTAGCTGGGCGGACCATGATGGACGAGAATCCCGGTCATGCCTCCACTTTTCGAGGACCTCCTCGAAGTGGGCCGGGCGGTGAGGACTCGGATGGTGATGCATCTCCGATCTCCTCGACATGGATGGAATGGAGGAAAGGGAGGAAGACTCCACATTCCCCATTCCCCAATCAAGGCCCCCTATGCATCCGATACTGCTCCCCCAGTGGTACTTGTACGAGGTCTGTAACGGGCACGCTAATTGGGAATACAATGGCCGGCAGCCCAGGACCCCGAGGGACGGTAGGACCTGTATGATGGCAAAGCTCCCACCAGCCCAGCCACCGCAAAGCAGCTTCTGCGGTGTGCCTCGTATGAGGAGATACCGTGTCTGGTCCAGCCTTTAAGAGTAGGCTCCCACCAAGGCTGCTCTAACTGGAGATCTTCGGGATGGGTGACTGGGGCTGGTCCGAACCCCCAGCGTGGAGCCTTCAGTGTCACCACCTCCACCCAAACTGCCGCTCTCTCTCAGCCCCCCACAGCATTCCTCTCCACCAAGACAGAGCGGCTCACCCCTCTATGTTTCAAAGGATGTACAGTTATGCAGCGCGATCATTCTGCTCCCTAATGCGTGACACTCTGGCTGCATACCAGCGGAATCTTGAGGACATGGGCCGCCACTGACTCAGGAGCACCTAACCCTTTTCTGTGACGAAATCTGGTGTGTGTGAATGACCTGGTGCTGCGCTCCTCACGGGGTGCAGGCAGCTGCGGCCGTGTGATGGGGCTCTCAGTCGCAGGTGAGAGGGCCTTATGGCTGAACCTGTCAGGCCTGAGTGACACAGAAGGCGGGAGTCATGGACGCAACATATACCCCACCAAGTTCTATTTGCCACATCTTGGAAAATAGAGAGGCCAGCCACTCAAAACAGAGGTGAGCCTTCGACCTCTGCCTGCCCCGAGGCACACACCCCGTCCCCAGCAGGGACAGAGAGGTAGCTTTGCTGCGCCGACAGCAAAAGTAGCGTGCAGCGCTACAAGGCCCAGAGGCAGGCCACTGGTCCACAGACTAGCCGCAGTCTCGGTCAGACAATTCCAAGCCATGGGGAAACACTCCTTGCGGCTGTAGCAGCAAGAACCGCCACTCCCATCCCGGAGAAGGGAAAAAAGCGAAGGGCCATCCTAACCCCCCCAGCTTCTCCCTCCACCCCTCCTACAAAGAGGAGAAGGTTGGAGAGGTAGAGCAAAGCCCCGAGGTTTGTGGTTCGGGCCCTGGTGTTACCAGTTCTCCAGGGGACCCCTCTCAGTTTCTCTCCCTCCTCAGCCAAGAGGAGGAGAGTCAGGGGCAGAAATGTTAAGTGTCACCAACACGTTTACCATTTTCAAAAGGGAAACAAATAAGCATGCTTTTTCGCATCCAGGGTGTAAAGCCAAGGCGAAATGCTTCCCCCAAAACAAAAAGAATACACCCATGACAAACTGAGCCATCAGGTCCCTGCGGGGAGCTCTCGCTCCTGGGGAGTCCCAGGAATCACTCTCTCCTGCCGGGAGGTGACGTCACTCAATGCACTACAAGGGTCCTCTCTCTGTCCGAGCGGCACGATGCGCGCATGCGCAGTTCACTCATGGGTTCTATCCACTGTTTGTCAGGGTTACAGCCTGCAGTTCGCTATGAAACCACCCAGATTCAACGGTGTGTTTTTCTGGAGGAACTGGGCAAGTCCTACAACGAGAAATCCCTATTAAACAACAAGCGATCAGAGCTGTGCCGAGCGGAAACGCATCAGGGTTTTACTCCCGCTATTTCCTCATTCCAAGAAAGGGAGCTCGTTGCTTCGCCCGATTTTGGAACAGACATCTACGATACACATTCAGGATGTTACACACAGTGCTCTGTCGTTCAATCCGCCCGGGGGATTGGTTTGTAACGATAGTACTTTCAGATGCATATTTCCACATCGCCATTTTATCCTGACACCAGGAAATTTCCAGGTTTGCGTATCAGGGCAGAGCCTACGAATACCAAGCCATCCCTTCGGGCTGTCATTGCGCCGAGGGTGTTCACCAGGTTGTGTGCGGCGCTGTCTCCGTTGAGGAACAGCGGTATCAAATATTTCGTACATAGACGACTATCTGGTCTGCTCCCACTCTCGGGAGCAGCTGTCAGAGATTCCACTACGGTGATACTCATCTCAGGGATCTGGGTTCAACATAAACTGGGCGAAGAGCCGAGTGGAACCCCGCATGTACGAGTTATGTGGTCTCAAAATAAACTCCCTCTCTTATCGCGTCACGCTATCGGAGGGAGACAGCGTCTCTGGCACTGCCTCTCCCTTTTCGGCTGAGCAAGCCGTGCCATTCATATTATGCCTGCGCCTCTCGGCCTGATGGCTTCGCAGTGTCTGTGGTACACTTGGGGCTGCTATGATGAGGATTTTCAGCGTTGGGTGGCAGCATTACACATGTGCCCACGCAGTCACCTCAACCGGAGGGTGAAAATAACGCTAGCGTGCATAGCACCCCTTCACCCGGAGACACGGTGACTCTCGCGTCGGTGTCCCGCTTGGGGCGGTGTCATCCAGGGTAACCATGACAACGGACGCGTCCCTGTCAGGATGGGGAGCGACGTTGTTGGGGAGAACAGTGAATGGCACTGGAGCCGAGATTAGCCCGGCAACATAAATGTCTTGAAGCTTATGCAGTGTTTCTGCTCTGAAACATTTCCTGCACCTTTCTCCAGGTCGTCAGTTTTAGTGAAAACAACAATCCCCAGTGGTCGCATACATCACCGTCAGGGCGGCACTCGCTCACTGCGCTACACATTTAGCTCGCAGGGTGATTTTGGAGCGTGTGAGACTGCTGTCTCTCCGAGCAACACACGTGCCGGGCGTTTTAAACAGAGGGCGATCTCCTGTCATGGGGGAATCCTCTGTACGGAGAGTGGACTCTCCACCCACAAGTGGTGGAACAAGTCTGGCGGAGATACGGTCAAGAGCCGTAGATCTCTTCTCCGAACGACGAAACACACGTGTCCATTTTCTTCTCTGTCAGACGTATGCACCGCTGGGTGTGTGACGCTCGGCTCACCCGTGCCAACGCTGTGCTCTATGCATTTCCCCCCCCATCTCATCTCCCCCTCTGGCGAGGTGAGAGGCAGGCCTGTCGTTAATCCTGATAGCGCCGCGGTGGCCATCCAAGCACTGGTTGGCGGAGATAATACAGCTCCTGGTGGGAGACCATGGCCTCTCCCCATACGCAGAGACCTCCTCTCCCAAGCGCGGGGAAATTTACCACCCCCACCCGGACCGCGCGCTCTGGGCTGGCCCGTGAGAGGAACTGAAGCTCAGCCTGCCAAGCAGTCATTGACACATTCAGAGCGCAAGGGCCGCGTCCACCCGCTCTCTTTACAGCGGAAAGTGGCGGGTTTTTGAGGAGTGGTGTGAACCGTAGGGATACAATCCCTTTTCAGTGTTCTGTGGTGGACCTGCTGTGTTTCCTACAGTACCTGATGATGAAGAAGAGCTTCTCCACAATTAAGGTGTACTGGCTGCTGTCTCAGCCTGCCACGTGGTTTTGGGGATAAGCCCCGGGGCAACATCCCTTGGTTTGTCGTTTCATGAAAGGGGCACGTCGCAAGCTCCCAGTTTCCAGGCCCCTGGTTCCTCTATGGGACTTATCGGTCGTGTTGACGCCCTCTCTCATCACCCATTTGAGGCCATGGAGGCGTGTGGGATGAAGTTTGCCTCTCTTAAAACAGCTTTGCTCTTGGCTTTAACCACTGCAAAGCGAGTGAGTGATTTACAGGCTTTGTCTGTTCAGCAAACCTGTCTCCATTTGCCCCAGGGCTCTCTAGAGTCTGTTTGCGGCCCACCCCAGCATTGTGCCTAAAGTGGTGGAGTCAGCCTACGGTGCCCCTCAGTGGAGCTCCGGGCTTTCCACCCGCCTCCGTTTGCTCAGAAGAGGAGAGAAGGCTTCACATGTTGTGCCCTGTCCGGGCCCTGCACATGTATGTGAGTCGGACGGCTGTGTTCAAAAAGCTGATCAGCTGTTCGTGTCCTGGGCTACACCCCACAAGGGTAAGCCGTTGTCCCCCAGAGGCTGTCCCCTGGATTGTGGAGGCCATATCATTGGCCTATGAGTGTAAGTTTGCAGGCCCCCGGGGCTGAGAGCTCATTCAACGAGAGGCATGGCCACTTCATGGGCCCTTTTCAGGGTGTTTCAGTGGCAGAAATTTGTGCGGCAGCAAGCTGTGGCTAACTCCTCATCACTTGTGTGAGGTTCTACAGGCTCGATGTTTCCATTCCGTCCCTGGCACAGGCTGTGCTGGAGGTGACGGCGCCCGGGTTGGTGTGAGTCTCGGTTCAATTTTTATTTGGCTTCGGGAGATTCAGGCAATCCGGGAGTGGTCTATATCTCCATAGTGAAACACCGAACGAAGTTAGAAAAGAACTTTAGGGTAATTAACGTAACCCCGGTTCTTTGATAACAGAGTGAGGTGTTTCACCAACATGTCCCTCCTTGCAGAGACACGGAAAGAAACCTATCTGGAATGATTTGAGGAGCCGGTCGACTGTGATTATATGAGGGGGCGTGGCCCCAGCACAGTTCGACCTGTCTGTCACGGACAGACGTGGGTCATTGGAGCTTCCATAGTTGGTCACGCCGAGGCGATTCCCATAGTGAAACACCTCACTCTGTTATCAAAGAACCGGGGTTACGTTAAGTAACCTAAAGTTCTGTATGTGCTTTTCAGTGTTGTCAAATGTAAAAAAGTTTTAGGTTGTAGATTTATTTCAATTTGATCGCTCAGTAAGGGATATCCTAAAAAGGTGTTTACAAAGTGTTAATAAAGAGAAGTCTAAGTCTACTGTGCAAATTTCAACCGAATTTTATTTTTTGTTTCCTTCTTTTTTATTATCATTGTTTGACCTGTTTTAACATAAGCCTAAAAGAAATGAAAGACAGATTTGCAGATTTTATTCTGAGAAGTAAAAATTCTAAATATGACTCAAAGACAAAAGAAAGTGGAGAAATGAAACATTAAATGCGGAAGATGAACTTTAACACACATTAAGTAGCCTACAAGTCACGGTAAAACGAGAACCTTTCATCCAACCAGCTAAAAGAATTACGTCTTAATGGACACAACATCCTGCATGCAGTCCAACCCAGGCTGTAAATCTTTCATGGGCTTAGGTAGGTTTGTTCTCTCTAAGGGACCATCTCCACAGGAACAAATGGTTCAACTTGACATTGTTAGCCTTGAAGTCACCTCGGATGACCGTTTCCTCGGTGGATTCCTCTGATGGGGAATTCTGTGGGTCCAGTGTAGCCCTGCTGATGCATGGCTCTCAGAGGCACCCAGCTGAGGACTCCGAGCCAGTAGCTGCAGCCTCAGATGGGTCAGAGGAGGAAGCATCAGTACTGCCTCACTGCCTCTGATCTGCTCTGACAACAAGCCTGTCATTTAACTGACTGGCTCCTCTGTGTTTAGTTGGTTGTTTCTGACTCTGGAAGGGGTTCAACTGGCCATAGGCACACTACAATCACACAAATCAGACCCAGGCCTTGGTCAGACAGAGGTTTTACTGTGCTTTGTGTTGACTGATCTGACCAAGTACAGGGAGCACTGGATTTGTAACCCATTCTCACTCCCAACTCAGAAAACACTGAAGCTTGGTCAGCGTTTCTCAGCGTCAGATACGACTCAAAAATCACCCTTCAGCGTCTGTTTGGAATGCACCGGGCTGGGCAGCAGCTCGACCCCAGCGCTGTTAGATAACCTAGTATTTAGAGAGACAATGGTAGAGAGGAGTGTGGAAGATTGATGATCTGCCAAAGGAGGTTGGTTGGGGTGGTGGATGGGTCACACACAGGACGTTCACCCAGGAGAAAATAAATCCCTGAGGGACTCCAGTAGTTAGCAAAGGAGGAACATCTAGCATTAATCCTGGCGCACTGCTTTCTAGAATCTGACTCAATCCATGTCAGGGCATTGGAAGAGAAATTAATCTTTGACAGTTTGGATAACAAAACATTATCGTGTCAAATGCCTTAGAATCAAGGAAAACAGCCCAACAACCCTTTGTAAAAGCTGGATTTTATTTGCACAATAAAGTAAGAAGTAGCTAGTAGATTCTGTGGCATGATGTTTTCTGAATCCAAACTGCATAGGGTGCAGTGGAAATGGCCTTGATTTAAGTAGGATAGCAACAGACTCTCCTTTCTGTTACTTTGGAGACTTTGGAACTATTTGACTCACTTTTAACGCTATTAGCTTTGGTCATGAAGCACCTCTAAGTCCTCTGTGGACAGGATCTCACTCCAAGTGAGTTGGTTCAGATGGCTTTCAAATTCATTGATAAACCTCTTTGGTATAATGTTAAAAACCTTTTCACTTTCTTGCTGGTATATGAACCTTTGTTTTGTTAGTTTCCATGACACCAGTGACAAATTTTGATGCAGTAGCCCAGTCACAGATGTTCTAGTTATTCTTTCTGGTTAATTACAAAATATAAGATCAATCTATATCTGAAATGATGGGCCGGTTCTGGTGGGACTTTGTATCAACTGTGTGCGATCACATAGACTAGTTATGTCTTTAAGTTTTTTTCATTTTTGATTTCTCAGTCTAACTAAAGTCTCCAACCAAAATAATCTTTGTTTCTCAGGTGTTCATAAAACATACTATTTCATGTTGGGGGTCTTTATAGACATATAAACGTAAATGACATGCTGGTGGCTAAACTCATTCTTACTGCCATACATTCAGTATCCATACAGTTTAGTTAATTTTCATGTCTTTAACACACATCAATAGTTCACCTACTCTGCCTATATTACAATCTTTTCTAAACATATAATACCCTGGTAGAAGGCATGCGGTGGCAGGTGATGAGTTTCTCAGCCACGATTCCAACAAACAAAGGAAATCCAGGTTTGAGATCTGATTTATAGTTTTTCAAGTTGATCAGTTTTCAAAGTAACACTTCTGATGTTTAAATGTCCCCTGAGTAACCCTTTAGGTTTTGCGTGCGGGTCCCTTGTCCGTTGTCCCTTGTATGATTTGTTGTTTGAAACAGCAAGAAGTTGCGTTATTTATGAATGGATGATTTATCGGGCACTTTATGGATAGTTGGAAGCGCTCCAGTCCCATTTGCCCGTACCGACAGAATAGAGCACGATGGATTATTTTTACTTTGTTGGGGCATCTAAGTCATGGAGTGGCACAGTTTAAGATCGACAGTGGGCCTTAAACGTACATCCCAACCAACTTAAAAAGTGACGCCAAGAGTCATGACCAATCACGTCTAAATACGACGCCAAGGACTAGAGGACGCTACAGGGGACTCTTTGCATCAGTTACAAACGGCAAATGGACGTGAGCCACTTTCAACGCGCTGGGGGTGAGAATGTGTGGGTCCATCCCGGCACACTATTTATTAAGTGATTGTATACTTGTTTCTTAAGATGCTCAAACCAATATTTTGATATGGATAGATAAAATGACAATGTGTGCAATGAAAAAAGATGCAACTGGTTCAGTTGAATTGTTGCTCTGTCAGCTTTTTGCTGTGTGAAACCGCTTGTTAATACAACTTAATTTGAAGTGACACATTGTCAATGTTGTGTTTACAGCTTCTTGTTCTGCCCCAAAAGCGCCCACACAATCAATTAAATCGGATTTAAACAAAGAATGTGCATGCACATGACGTCTAAGCGGTGTCTCCGGCGTTCCGTTGGAGCATTAGTTGCGTGTGGGATGCCCTCTAGATTATTGTGGTCTATGAATGGTGGGACCACTAAAGTAAGATCAGCAGCAAACTGAACA
>NW_022605588.1:593458-594171 GCF_008692095.1 Etheostoma spectabile | reverse complement strand
GGACATGAGGACATCCAGTTAAATAAATGACACATGACACATGTGGACAGAAAAAGAACATATGAGATACAAAATAGAACTGTAAACACTGTGTATTTTTGAAATTTGGAAAGAATTAGGCTAAGCTAGCTCTTTCACCCCTGCTTCCAGTTTGATGTATGCTAATCACCTGGCTTCAGCTAGTTTAGAACACACATCATGTCATCTCATCTAAATCTCAGCAAGACAGCTATCAATTGTATTTCCCCAAACTATACAAACGGGTATATTCCCAGCTAAACAATGAAGAAGGCATCAACAATGTGCTCAACTTTTACCAACTTGTGAATGTACCAAATCAGGAGAACTCAGGGCATGAAGTCTTTCTGCTATCAGCTCCAAACTGCTTTCAAAGTTATTCAAAATGAATTTTCTACCATGTCTCAAAATCAAATTCAGAGAACTGTGTTTGTTTGTACTTTGAACTTGACCTCATAGTGCACCATGCTGGGTGAGAAAAGTAATAGATTAGATTCCAAGTGTCTACCAACCAGTGGACGATAAGCCTTCTGCCATGTGGCTTCTTTTGATAAATTACAGCGGTGCTTGACATTTTTGTGATAATAACCTGTGAAATATGTAGATGTAACAAACCAGGAGCTCATGCCCTGCTTCAGGCCAAAGCAAACAGACTTTATGTTTGCAAACACCTTCAGAGAGAGAGAGAGAGAGAG
>NW_022605588.1:590018-593448 GCF_008692095.1 Etheostoma spectabile | reverse complement strand
AGAGAGAGAGAGAGAGAGAGGCCATTACCAGGCCTCAGTGACCTGGAGCAAACCTCTCTCTCTCTTTATCTCCGTGCAGCCACACTGGTGCTAATTGAAAGTGCTGTGAAATATAGATGAACACAGGAAGCAAGCAGGCTGTTCCTTCCTTTTCCTCTCTTGCATCCTCCATCTCATCTCTCATCCCTCTTTATCCTTTTATCTCGTCATCTGCCTCTCCTCTTGGGGTCAGATTGGTCTCTCTCTCTCTCTCTCTCTCTCTCGCTCTCTTTCAAATTCTAATTGATTTATTGGCATAAATGTCAGGAAACAATATTGCATTAAGGTTAATACCATACCATAATAATAATATAAGAAAAAATACATGTATATTCAGTCCCTGACAAAAGTCTTGTCGCTTGTGTGCAAATTGACCTGAAGTGCCACTGAAATATATTTCTAATCAAGATGTATTACGAATGGGTCATTTTAATCCCAACAGCTTTTGTAATGTTTCAGTGCAAAAAGAAACAGTCAAAAAGTATCTAATATTCACAGCTTGGTAAAGCCCATTGAGTCAATTTTACAAAGACATAAGTGTTGTCTCCTTGTCATATGAGCTTCACCTGGGACTAATAATGGACCAATCAGGTCTCAGGTGTATCTAAAACAACCCAGTACACTGACCTTCACATCAACTGCAACTAGACCCTGCCACGGCCAAGATTCACCCTGAACTAAAGTTTTGATTATCAAGAGGCTGAAGACCAGATCCACTGCTGATGTGGCAGACACCTTCAATGTGTCTCAGCGTCAAGTACAGAGATTAAAAAACATTTGAAGACACTGGAGACGTTTTTGACAAGCCCAGGTAGCAGACCCCGCAAGACAACTGCTCGAGAGGACCGTTTGTTGGCTCGAAAATCCAAGGCCAGCCCATTTTCCACGGCAGCAAGCTCCACCAGACCTGGTCCCCTGAAGTCCCTGTGTCAACCAGAACAGTTTGTCGGATTCTGTCTCGAATGGCCCCATGGTCGAATCAGTGCCCAGAAGCCAGCACTAAACAAAAGACAATCGAAAAACCGTGTGGCTTGCCAAGGCCCACAGCCTGCTAAAAGGATGGACGCTGGAGAAGTGGAGGAGAAAGTGGATTTTTCAGATGAATCTTCTGTTGAATTACACCACAGTTGCCGCAAATATTGCAGGAGACCTACTGGAGCCCGCATGGATCCAAGATTCAACCAGAAAACTGTGAAGTTTGGTGGCGGAAAAATCATGGTCTGGGGTTCCATCCAGTATGGGGGCGTGCGAGAGATCTGCAGGGTGGAAGGCAACATCAATAGTCTCAAATACCAAGACATCTTAGCTACCTCTTATATTCCCAACCATAAAAGAGGCCAAATTCTCCAGCAGGATGGTGCTCCATCGCATACTTCCATCTCCACTTCAAAGTTCCTCAAGGCGAAGAAGATCCAGATGGTCCAGGATTGGCCGGCCCAGTCACCAGACATGAACATCATGGAGCATATGTGGGGTAGGATGAAAGAGGAAGCATGGAAGACCAAACCAAAGAATACTGATGAACTCTGGGAGGCAGCACGACTGCTTTCCTAGCTATTCCTGATGACTTCATCAACACATGGTCTGAATCCTTGCCAAACCGCATGGGTCCAGTCCTTCAAGCTTATGGAAGTCATACAAGATATTAAATTAGAATCTCACAGCACCACTATTTAATTTGCTGACATATTTTAGTATTTGTAGTAAATTTGTTCAATTTATGTATAGGCGACAAAACTTTGTCTTGCCAAAATTGACCTTTCTGTCTTGTTTAAATAATACTTTTTTAGTGAAACTAATTTTATTTCAGTGCATTGAACATCATTTGGAGGTTTTAGCTTTTCATATGAGCTATTTCTACACCAATTGATTAATTAAAAGTCAGGTTAATAGCAGGTGTTTACTAACAAAAGATAAGCGACAGACTTTTGTCAGGACGTATATATAAAAAATATATATATATATATATAATTCATTGAGTAAACTAAAATATATATGTAAAAAAAAACAAAAAAACTGTGTGTTAATTTTTTTTAAAGTGTTTCACGTTTTCACGTACAATAAAAATTAAAAAAAAAAAACTGTCTCTATCTCAGTCCATCATGAGTCTAGACACGTTAGGTATCAAACAAACAATGATAATAAATGATGGCAGTACTACACTATGTAGCAAAAGGTACTGCATGTACTATTTGGAAATGTAAACTCTAAAACACCTTGTGAGGTTGTGAAAGTGTGCTGCTGGTACAGCCCCCACTCGTCTGCTTCCAGGCCCCCCAGCAGATGTTGTGACCTGGCTGCAGGGTTTCAGCCACTAGAGCATTAGGGAGGTCCCACCCTTAGTCTGGGTCACCAGGCCCGGCACCTGTGATCATGTTCCAGCTCATCCCAACAGGTGTAGGATGGGGCTGATGTCAGAGCCCAGAGCTCAGGGCAGGCAGGTCGGGCTCTTCACACCGAAGTGGGACAATCACGAGGACACTGGCATGTTGGAGAAGGACAAACACAAACTGTTCCCAGTTGGAAAGATGGAAGCCTGCCACTGTCTAAATTATCACTGAACCATTCAGATGTATCTTAATAACAATGAAGCAGCCTATTAGAAGTGGAGGAAAATTCATTTAATTTCATTTTACGTAAACATTTGTGCAACAACTCTTCAATGAACAGATTCACATAAGAATTGCGATTGTTTTCTTCTACAATTGTCAACGATTTCAAATGTCCAAAAATCAATTTGTCAATTGTAATGATAATGTGGTTTCACATTGCTATGTTGACCAAAGAGAAAAGGCAGAACTCCTAGGCCATCGAACGCAACAACGAATTGTGTGATATTTTACATAATGATGGCAGCTGGTCGGGGTCAGAACTACGGGACTGTCTGCTTTAACTGGATAAGATTAGATCACGGTGGGCTGACAACCATGGTAGACGGTCATGACTGTTAGCTTTAGCATTTACTGCAGCACAGAAAATCAACAAACCTTCTCTTAAGATACCAGATAGAGCTTGGTTACCAGATCGCTGAAAAAGACATTTTCAAACCTCCAAAGTGTTCCAATTGACACACGCTGAGAGCTGCAAAGTTTAGGACAAAAACCTGAACAACACCCAAAAACAAGTTCAGTCTAGTCAGTCAGTGGTTAGCATGTCAAAGCCTCTGTCCTGAGTGACAGGTTGGTCGGCGTGTAGCCACACCCCCTAAAGCATCCCCTGCTCTATCGTCTATTTAGAAAGAAATAGCCCCATAATTTACAAAATGAACATCATGCTGTGTTCAAGAAGATTTGAAACTAGCCATAAATTATGGAAATGTTTACTGAGGTAATAATATCAGGTTGGAGTATAGACTTTGAAAGAATCCGACTTCTTGTTGGAGCCCGTGGAG
>NW_022605588.1:587688-590008 GCF_008692095.1 Etheostoma spectabile | reverse complement strand
CCCCCTGCTGGAAATGAGATAGAATGCAGGTTTAAGGGACTCCCACATCGGCTCACTTTACAGAGCTGAGGCTTCGTTCTTTATTTTTTACAGTGTATGGTCCAACCCAGGGACAACCTGTGGATGTAAGCCGAGCTGCAATTGGTTACACACTCACACACACACACACACACACACACACACGGCATGAAACCGAAGGTTAGCGAGCCTGCAGGGGCTCACTCCGCTCCAAGAAAATGTCTCGGAGCGTCAGCACTTTCCCTTCATGACTGCCTTGTGCACACAGACACACACAGACACACACACAAGCTCTCTCTCTCTCTCTCTGTCACACACATACACCCACAGAGCCTGCGTGTTGATGCTGCATGATCATTTGATATGGTTATCTGTATAGGCTAATGTAGGACAACTGTGTATGTGACTGTGTGAGGGAAAAAAATCCAAAACAAAAACTTGTTTGTGTGTGAGTGTTTTTGCGTTGATCCCACTGAAAGTCACCTCTGATAGCCATTATACACCCACGCGCTAAAATATCCCTCAATTTCTCTTACCCCCTACCATCTCACTCCCCCACAACGCACACTAAACAGACATGGTTTATTGCTATGTTTTCTCTGATTTGCAGGGGATTTACAACGGTGCCACGGCCATATTAATAGGGCGGTGTACGCTTCAAGGGCTAGCTGCTGGATCTTTGGCACAGCAGTAGATCTGACACACCGTACGATCTCTGATTCTGAGGTTTAGGAATCAAAAAGGGATTCTGACCATCAATCCGTTTTTCCCGACACAAGGTACTATCTCGGGATTGAAGTCAGGGTGTAGGTCTTTGTGGGAAGTTATGTATGAACGCGCACGTTTCCTTGCTTTTGCTTTTTACCTGTGTGCGTCCGTGGCTGTGATTTCAGCGGGTGTGATTAGAATGGCACGCAATTACGCAGTGAGTCTGCGTCCTCCTTGTATTTGTATGTGTGCGAGTTGCATGAGACTCTAAATCACCTCTGTGCCTTTGTTGTGCCGCTGCCTGCGTCTGTGATAGATCCTGACAAGCTGCTGTCTGAATTATTGATTCTCTGATCTTAAAGTTTGATTCTTAGCCTGAGGGCTGGATTAACCTGCCGACAGCACCGCCGTCTCCCCTCAGAGGTAACCGCAGCACAAACACACCGATGCATATTCATGTACACGCATGTGCACATACAGTGCACACCAGTTGAGGTGGCGGACCCTCCTCTAGGCACAGCTGCAGATTACATGCCTCCCACCCACAGATTTAAGAAGGCTGATTTTCCCTCTGCTGTTCCCTCCATTCATTTGTCCCCCTGAACCACTGGGTGGGTGGGTCTCGTGGCTGGGGCGTTATTCAGAGCATCACAGGAGGCAGAAACTCTCCATATAAATTAGGGCCGCACAATATTGTTTTTTTATTGTCATTGCGATATCGACTGGAGCACCTTGCAAAAGGCTGTGACATCTAGCGAAAGAGAGATTTTTTGTGTTAGTTGAAAGGAAATAACTGTAGAAAACTGCACTTTCAAATGTAACTGTCATTCTGCTTTTAGTGCTGCCTTTTATATGATATTGTATTATTTAAGTCAATATATTCAATAAAAGAATGTTGGAAATATTTTCATTTGTTTTAAATTCAACAAGCAGTTTGTTGTATTTTAGCAGAATACTGAAAGCAGCAGAAAGGCAGAAATGAGTACACTTTAATATCTGTTTATTTATCAAAAATAATACTGTTACCACGATATTTACCAACATTATTGCAAATGTATCTCATATCGTGCAGCCCTAATATGAGTAGAACTCTTCCTGAGGTTCACGGGGACGGTCCATTTCTCCGACGCTCCATTGTTCCGACCTCTCAGTAATCCCAAAACCCCCTCCGGTCCCACAGCCCAGTGGTCCGCCGTCCCTTTGTTATGGAGAAATAACCCCTCGGCTCCGCATCCCCTTGTTCTGATTATGTAGGCGTGGTATATGGATGTATATACTGTATAGTTGTTAGGAGAGACGATTGGTTGGGGTTAGATATCTGACCTCCAGTGGTTATGGTTAGGATAGCTGATTGGTCAGGAGATAGGACCTGTACAAATGGGGTTAGGGTTAGGGTTAGGGGTTACGGGGGGTGTGGGACACTGAACTGCATCCGGTGCAGAGATGAGGCTTCGTTCTTTATTTTTTACAGTGTATGGTCCAACCCAGGGACAACCTGTTGATGTAAGCCGAGCTGCTTATTTTGTATCTCATTTTTTCTTTTTCTGTCCACATGTGTCATGTGTCATTTATTTAACTGGATGTCCTCATGTCC
>NW_022605588.1:587534-587668 GCF_008692095.1 Etheostoma spectabile | reverse complement strand
TGCTGATCTTACTTTAGTGGTCCCACCATTCATAGACCACAATAATCTAGAGGGCATCACACACGCAACTAATGCTCCGGTGCAGAGACACATTTAAATGTGTTAATAAACTAGAGAAAAGTAATTTTGCTTGT
>NW_022605588.1:584763-587524 GCF_008692095.1 Etheostoma spectabile | reverse complement strand
ATTGCTGATTCAGATTTTAGATTATGGGAGGTGATCTCCAAAAGCCGAGCTATATAATCAGAACAATGGGATGTAGGAGCAGAGGGGGTATTTCTTCATAAAAAATAGACGTTGGACTAGTGGGCTGTAGGACCAAAGGGGATTTTTTAGATTGATCTATATATATATATATATATATATACTGTGAATATACAGTATATAAGTACCTGCTGGTGTGAGATGGAGCCTTCTGGCGCTCACATGTTTCCAGAGCCTGCACAAACCCTTCATCATCTGTCTTCCCTCTTGATTTGAGTTGGTGACAGGTTTGAATGAATCCTTGCCCCTTCAGAGATTTTGGATGCACCACACCCCTGCTGTGACATCCCATTTTGTTCAGAAACTACAGGGCAAATTGACAATTTGTCGAATTGTGTTGATGTTACGGCTGAGTGGTTTGTTACAAATGAAGGCTTTCATCATGAACATGTCTCCATTGGAAACGGTAAATAAAAAGTTTCATCGGATGACAGATGAAGGTGTGTTGTGGATTTAGAAGTAAAGTAATTACAGCCTAAAGAGGTTAAAGGAACACGCCACCGTTTGTTGAAATAGGGCTTATCACGGTCTCCCCTAGCTGGAGATAGGGGGCCAACCCAGTTTGTTGTCTCAGTGCATTGGTTTAGTCCGGTGCAACACCAGCAGCGCCGCTGCTAGTTAGCTTAGCTTAGTGAATGGAATCCTATGTTGCCAGTTAGCATGTTAGTGAGTAAAAGTAGAACAACAACATCCTAATTACTTCTACTGGCCTGCGTATTCACAACGAGTACCAATAGCAGTGCAGATTAGGACTAGATGATTTCCTAGGCGGATACTGACGTGGGACAGTGCTTTGGCCGTTCCACCCAACATAGTCCCAGATCAGCATCCGTCTAGGGAACTATCTAGTCCTAATCTGCACTGCTATCGGTACTCGTTGTGAATACGCAGGCCAGTAGAAGTAAATAGGATGTTGTTGTTATTTCAACAAACGGTGGCGTGTTCCTTTAATAAGTGCCCTAAACTAATGGCCTGCATGAGACAGGGCTGAAGTGCGTACTGCTAAAATCAAAGTGGCGTTATTTATCGGCCTTTTCTACGTCACACCTCTCTCTCTCTCCCTCCTTTCATTGTCTCTCTCTCTCCTCTCTCTCTCTTTCCCCTGTCTCTCTCTTAATCTCTCCTCTCTCTCTCTCCTCTCTCTCTCTCCCCTGTCTCTCTCTTAATCTCTCCTCTCTCTCTCGCCTCTCTCTTTCTCTGCTCTCTCGCTCTCTCTTGCTCCCCTCTCCCCTCTCTCTCTCTATTTCTCTCCTCTCCCTCTCTCTCTCCCCCCTCTCTCTCTCTCTCTCTCTCTCTCTCTCTCCATCTCCCCGGCTCCTCCTGTGTGTCGTTTCTCTTTGCTTATCTGTCACATTGCTGAGGTGAGTCCTCTGTCTCTTGATTTATTCATGATACGACTTTTAATATCATTCACTATGACACTGGAGTCTGCATCTCAAATTAAAATCCTTCAGGCAAAGTGTGTGTGTGTGTGAGTGTGTGCGTGTGTGTGTGTGTGTGTGTGTGTGTGTGTGTGTGTGTGTGTGTGTGTGTGAGAGTGAGTGAGCAGGAAAAAATAAATAAAATCTACTGTATCTTCATCGGTTTATATGGCATGGTGAGAGCAGGTGCCTAAAAAACCGTTATCTGATTACATGCATACTATATCTTTTCTCTGAAATTACAGGCCTGTGTGTATCCTGTGTTGTGGTGTGTGTGTGTGTGTGTGTGTGTGTGTGTGTGTGTGTGTGTGTGTGTGTATATGGTTTATATAGAGAGTGTGACTTGTCTCTGTGAGTCTCTGTGGTAATGTGGCATCTCAACAATTAGCCAGGTGTAATTGAGTGGGGTACATGATTGTCACTGGCAATTGCAGTGATGGAAAGGCACGCCATTCAAGAGTGTGTGGGCGTTAACCACGAGCGTGGTCCCATGTTTGTCTCGGCGTTTTAATGGGCGCTATAAGCTTTGATGGAACATTACCAGTTTGTTCATGAGCGTATGTCAACATATGTGGGTGGCAAGGTGCGCTTCTGAAGAGCTTTTTCTCTCTAAGCGTGTGGGCGGGATTTTGTACGTGTTTATCAGTATATTGGAGAATGTGTCAGGAGCATTTGAAAGTGTCAAAGAAGGGAAAAAGCCAAGTGAAGACTTCAAGACACCAGTGGGTTTTATACCTCGCTTGTGTTTCTACCGCCTCCTATACATTTGTCTTTTTCTCAATGGCAATCTGATCACACTTACTACCTGCTGATTGTAATCTGGTTGTTGTCACCCTGCAGCTGATCCTATAGATTCCCCAGGGCTGGAAACCGCTGCTTCTTATTTTACTGTTGCACAAAGAATCTGTGTTGCTCGGAAATGAAATGTTAAGGTCACATCTCTTACCAATGACAGCACTCCCACTTAGCAACGTGTCCTTCTGCATCTTTTTGATCCTTATGTGTACATATTTCTTGTCTTTTCTATTACACTTGGTATGTGTCCTTATTGCACCATGGGTCAGAGAACCATGTTTTCAATTGCTCTGGATGTCTGGCACATATTGCAGAATTGACAATAAACATCATGACAAGAGTATCTCAAGGCCCTTTACAGATAGAGTAGGTCTAGACCACACTCTGGCATTTACAGAGACCCAAATATTTCAATTCCCCCCCAAAAGAGCGAGCATTTGGTTTGACAGTGGCGGGGGTTGGTGTGG
>NW_022605588.1:575145-584753 GCF_008692095.1 Etheostoma spectabile | reverse complement strand
GGGGGGTGTTAAGTGTACTGTGTTAAGTGCATTATTGACATTGCAATATAAATGAAAAGACAGCTCAATTTATGAGTTATTTATTTAGTTGGATTTATTTCTTTTTTCATTTGTAATTGTATTACAACGAGACATCACAGAATCCCTAGTTTTTAACACTTTGGTACAAACACATTTAAAACATTTAATCATTTTTCTTCATTCCTTGAGCTTCAATAAGTGTCTCTCTTTGGGAAATATCAGAAGGTTTTGTATGAGGCAGATTTAGCTGCTCTCTGTGAACTCTTGGATGGAGCGCACTTTGAAGCCAAACTGGTGTGCTTTATTTTGAAGGATGAAATTGCCTGCGTGGCCCTCGTCATCCTCTTCGCTGTGTTTTCATTTGATGGGTGATGTCATTTATTCCCGCCGTGTGCTACGTTAAAATCAATGCAACACACCCCACAAAAAACGTGGACGTTGTCGATCTGACTAGGTAAGACGCAAGCAAACACTGTTGAATTTACAGCTACGTTTTGATTTCTTTAAAGGAACACCGCCTTCACCTGCCATCTCTTTTGGGTCAGAACTTTCTGCAAAGCTTGTGCAGAGATCAACAGCACAACTGGGTTAGAGGTTGCCAGGTTGAGGTGACAAACAGGTTTAACGTTGTATATGGTGTGTGTATTGTGTGAATAGGATACGTTTCCTACAAGATCTGGCAACTGGTCAACATTAGACAAACATATCGGTCCGCTTATTTAAAAAGTAGTTTGGACCGTGCAAATTACGGGAGTTTCTCCGGGAGACAGGGCTAAAAAATGGGAGAAAGCCGGGAAAAACGGGAGTGTTGGCAGGTATGGTCATACTTATTATAGGTAAGTAACTACTATACACCTCGGTCCTCGAGATGTGCAAAGGAAAAACAGAAAGACACCCAGATTCCTTGCTTTATGGAAAAATTACCACCTGGCCCTGCTCTTACCCATAATGCTGTATTCCTCCACCATAACAAATACCCTGAGGACAAAAGCAGGGGACGACAAAGGATGAAGATGAAGTCGAGGGTGGATGCATGTTGTGCCTCAGAGCGAGGGCATGGCTCGGCAGTGTCCCCTCGATACCGGCGGCTTTTTGATGTGGAGGATGCGGAGTGGGCTTGGTTTTTAATGTTATGCAACTTTGAAGATGGAGTGTTTGAAGTTATGCATGAGTTGGACTCATTTCCAGCTTCTTCCTGATTTTGTTTTTTTTTGTTTTTTTTTTACCATCTCTTTCTTCTCGTAGAGCTTTTTTCTCTCTGCGAGAGGCACAAGTTATGTGTTTGAAGTGGAGGAATGTTTCAAGGGTATCTGCTGAAGCGCCCATTGTGGAAGTGCTTTTTGCCATGCTCACGCCTTAATTGTGTCTCACGCTGTAAGGAATTGTTGCTGCTGTTTCCTCATTTCCTTTCTCCTACAGAATCTGTACTATCTCCCCCGCTGCATTCGTCACACCTCTCTTTGGACTCTCTTCACAGATTTTAAATATATGAAGTAACTTGTGG
Source organism: Etheostoma spectabile (assembly GCF_008692095.1). Taxonomy (NCBI): domain Eukaryota; kingdom Metazoa; phylum Chordata; class Actinopteri; order Perciformes; family Percidae; genus Etheostoma; species Etheostoma spectabile. The sequence goes on along the minus strand of NW_022605588.1, from coordinate 583,228 downwards.
GAACCATGTTCCTTTGAACTGTAGGGCACAATAGGAGATTTCAGGGTAAAAAGGACTTCTACTGTAATAGAGGGGACTTGAAAAGGACTGACTTTCACACCTCATGAAATGGACATTTGTCACTTAAAGTGATACAACTTTTGAGAAAATACAAAAACCACTTTAGTGTGAAAATCCCATTCATTTTCTCCATTATGATTTTGATCATTAACCTTGATGTCTAAACCATCGAAGTTAGACTGACCACGAGCTGCGAGGTTGTGAAACAATGGTTTTTGCCCCTGTGAAAGCTAGAACTGTGTATGAAATCACATTCTCACTCCCAATGTGTCAAAACGCGACACTTTTCAGGTGCTCTTGGGACTCGCGTCTACCCCTTCGTGGTTTATGTGTTATTATATGTTTATATAATAGTTATGTGGGTAAAGGCAAATAATGGAGCAGCTACAACAGTGTGGTGTGTTCAGAAAATGGCATCACTTTACTGGAATGCAGCCTGTAAAACCAGGTAAAGATAACACTGTCATATCACGATGTTCAGCTGGCTTATAAAAATAAAGGCCTAAAATGCCCATAAAAAATATTAAAACAATAAATAAATAAATCAACGAGGGGACAGGCGGTTACAACCCCCCCAATAATCAGAACTGGGCATTTTCCCAAGTTTTTGTTGCTTCTTTCAACGTTTTCTATGCCTTTTCAACGATTCCAACGCCTTTTCAAGGATGTTTTGGGCCATTTTTTTTTGTACTTCCTTCATTGTTTTTGTCTCTTTTCCCGATGGTTGCTTGCCATGCAGACATGTCCCGGGACCTCTCTAGATAGTTGGAGATCTCAACCCCCCCCCAATGTTGAACCCAAAGTTACGCCCTTGTTTAGAGATACAGAACATCACACTACAACGGAATGTAGAATTTTTTTTCTGAGAAAAAATATCTTCAACTTTTCTGCTCCTCTTTAGAAAAGTCTTTTTTATAAGAGTGGAGTGAATATGTACGTGCAGGAGAATTCCAATGGACATGTGGATCTATTGATAGATGTGAGGATTAACTGCGTGACATTTAATCAGATCTCAAACCGTGCCAGTCTCCTAATAAACATGGCAACATGTATTTGCAATAAAAACAATATTTCAGCTTGATAACAGGATCTATTTTCATTCAGCTCCAGATTTCTCCATTTACTCCTCCCAATAAACAACGCCCAGCAGCTCGGCGCCATCTATTCCTTCCCTTGCTCCTCTCTGCCCCCTTGTCAAAAAAGACAAATGATGTGAATCCTTCCTTTTAAGGAACGCTGCAGCCCATTTTGGATCGTTCTGCGGGAGCAATAGCACTGTTCAATATTTGGGATTAGGCTTTGACAGCATGGAGGAGGACCCATTATCCCAGTGTCGTGTGAAGCGGTTTGGATCTCTGTGATGTGCACTTTTAATGAGGCCCATTAAATCAAGTGGCAGTTCCTCACAAGGAAAAGTTGCTTGGTGTTTAATAGTTTTCACCGCAAGCTTACATAAGCCCCTTTTTAATTTCAGCGCTCGGCGCTCTTTCCGGGCAGCGCCGGGAGAAGGCTCCCTCGCTCCGCCGAGAGGCACGCAACAGCAATTAGCCGTCCTCTGGAGTCTTAATTAGGGAGCCACGTCGACCTGAAGACGAGCGTGTGAGAGGACCACGCGTCGGTCAACAGCCAAAACAAAAATAGATGAAAAAAAAGAAAGAAATAGAAGCTCCAATTAATTACAGACTCCAAATGAGCCTCCAAGTTGTAGAAGGCCTTGGGAGGAACAGTCGGGCAGGGCTGCTTTTGACTCTGCTGGAGTGATGGAGGGCTGCCGCCGCTTTACACCCCCTTTTCTTTTTCATCGCTCCCTACATCACTTTAGTGATGTGAAAGAACGCTTATCAGGCAGCTCCAGAGCCTAAGGGCACACTGATCTAAGATTGTATGCTATATGTTCTTTAATTAGCTCGTAACTGACTGCGAGGGGCTATTGTCTCCGCTAGCTTATCCTTCATTTGGTTAATTGGCATTCAGAGCATGAACTCCTGTGTGTGTGTGTGTGTGTGTGTGTGTGTGTGTGTGTGTGTGTGTGTGTGTGTGTGTGTGTGTGTGTGTGTGTGTGTGTGTGTGTGTGTGTGTGTCTACTACCTGCTTTTGTTCCACCTCTTTTCCTCAGTGTAAAGCAGGTACGGCTGCCGTGGCCATGGTGATGAGGAAAAAAAAACAGCATCAGAGAGGATGACAAAAGACGATTGCCATGGCGATGGCGTACAATGTTCGGCATTCATGTGTCGAATAACAAACAGGTACGTGCGTGGTGATGGACAGATTTCTATAATGGCTGTTAATGGCCAGTATTGATGAGAATTACTCTTGGGACGACACCGAGCGTTAAGGTGCCAGCAGCCTCAGGGTTGGCTGAGGAGGAGAGCTGTGTCAGCAGCGGGCACGGCGGTGGCGGCAGTGACGCCACTGAGCCCTGACGCCCACAGCGAAGGGTTCGGGATCAGATTACAGCCGGCCTGCAGGCACAAGACAGCAGCCTCTCGTTAACTTTTATGAGATAAAGACATGCCCTGCTCTTTGTCTGGGGAATTCTCCTTTTCATATCAAGTGTGTGTGTATGTGTGTGTAAATGTGTGTGTGTGTGTGTGTGTGTGTGTGTGTGTGCGCGCACAGTCTCTTGGAGGACTGCTGTTCTGCCACGACCACAGTAACCTCACAAACATAACACAAATGGAATCATGTCATGAATATGAGGAGCAGCAGCCATTTGTATTCCCTTTGATTTTTCCATGTGTACAGTTCTGCATTAGCCATGTTTGAGCTGTACGCCGTCGATGTTTGGCTCATTTGCAAATGAGCAATGTGCTTGCTTCTTCTTCTGCAGACCTTGACAGCTGACATCGTACCGATGCAACTGCAGCTACTTTGCATCTGTGTGAAAAACCCAAACGTACGTGTGTGTGTGTGTGTGTGTGTGTTAAACAAGTTTATCTTTGCGTGTATCTCTTTGTGTGTTGGTGACAACATGTGACTGGGCGCCGTGCCAGCCTCTAAGTGACAGCACCCCCTTCTCGTTGGCACATTTTTGTCTCTGAGACTAATGGCACAGGAAGAATCAATTACCGCCATAACGTTGGTGATATGCCAGAGCTGCTGGGCGCTGGAGGAGAGGAGAAGCCATTCCCATGCACCCCTTTAGTTTTCCCCCCATCTTCCTCCTCCTCCTCCTCCCATGTCAACCAATGGCCGCTCGGAGACGATGACATGTCCCCCGGCTTCCCGTCATCAGGCCTCTGTGGAGCACCGCAGGGAGGTGGCACCCATTCCAGACACTCCCCAGAAGCCACAGTCCCTACCCCGTCATCAGAGAAGCCCAGGATCCCACCGGCAAGGCAGCGAAGGACACCCTGCGGCTTGGAAACATAGCTCCTCTCCAGCGCTCAGAGTGGCAGTATTTCACTGTTTACAGTTTAGCCCTGGAGCGTTGCAGCTCGCGCTCTTGTCTCCAGTGATTTAGAGCTGAGTGAGAGGAGATGCTCCTGCTAAGGCGCTGACACACCAGCCCGATCATCGGCCGTCGGACAGTCTGGCAAGGTCAGCGCCTCGAGTGTGTACGTTAACATGCTCATAACAATCTCTTTGTTTAAAAGACGACATTCCAACTAAGCTGTTTTGATATAAACATTGCACTAATATTCCCGTTTACATGAAGCCGTGCAAAATAGGGTTAGTCAAAGTCTTCCCCGGGGGAGGACTTGTTGGACCATGTGAACACGGCGTCCCTTTTTCATTCCTTTGACCATCTTCTTCAAAATGTTCGTGCTGATCCCAAAACCGGTTGACATCCAAGTCTCTGTTACTGTCTAAAAGTCTAAAAGTCGCGGTGTGCTTCTCTGCTGCAGAAGTGGAGGCTAGCTAGGGCTGCGTTAGCCACTTCAGAGCTGTCACTGGTCAAGATGCATTGTGGGTTATGTAGGCACCAGGTTTTGACAATGAAGAAGAATGGATGGGTTTTGTTTTGTTTTTTGAAAACTTACAATCTTGATTCAGTGTTTAGTACTGAGTGTTTCATTTCATTTCTTTCTATTTCTTTCTTTCATCTTTGTCTTGATTTTTTTTTTTTCAAAATACAGCACATAGAAATATTTATGCTTGATACTGTTGCTTTGACATCAGTTGAGTATTTTCCTATTATTCTTATTTCAGTTTGTTTTGAGGGATTTAGGTATGTTGTTCATGTTCACACCTCATGGTTTAACATTGTCCTTACCCTGTAATAAATTGCCCATCTCAATAAGTGTAGTAATAAAAACAATTATTATATACTGTAACCCATGATGTTGTTTTGGAATGAAACAGCTCAACTATTTTACATTTCCATATTCCATCTCTTCCAATTGGACCATTGTCCTGCCATGTACAGTTAGTTTTATTTTATTTTTGTTTGTTTCCTGCAGAAATAAATGATCAAATGTTCATTCTTATTTTACCATCATGGGATGCTCTCCACACAGAAGCAGCATTAACATGATCAAACATTTTGATACATGCATTTGTTGAATTTGATCCAATGCCTCATTGGAATCAGTTCTGTCTAAATCACAAATGAATTTGACAGTCAAATATATGCAAGTCCACCATATCAATAACCAATAAGGACTTTCTGTTAAGAATTATTTGAGTTTTGTGTTGGCCTCGCAGTAATCGAGGCCTCCAGGTTCTGTTTACATGCACCTGATGTAAAACCCAACTATTTGAAGTAGAAAGTCTCCTCTGCACACTGCATCGTTTAATATGGGATGTTCTCAACAGCAACGCAGCATGAAAAGCCACATGAAAAGCTTGTGGCGGTAGTTAGAGTACATAAGCGGCCTCATCATGCTGACTGTTGAGTTTAAAGGGCGGCAGGAAGAGAACAAGTCCCTTTGTGCGACGTGCACGCCTCGCCACCAGAAAACGAACATTGTCTCAGCCCTGATCTTGCACGCTGAGTTTTTCAAATTATCCATCAAACGGGATCAGATCGTCTCACTACTTTCACAGCTTCAAACAGACTGCTAGAGAAGAGCGAGGAGGAGGGTTAGACGGAGAGAAAAAGAGGTGGACGGAGGCATCTGACAAACTCATCTGCAGCGTGGAGGAGCAGCGGAGTGTCTGCGGTAGGACAAGTAAAAGAGATGTCTGTCTTCTGCTGTTACAGTAAATAGCTTTTATATACTTGGGTAAAAAAGAAACCGTACCCTTCCCTGGCTTTGAAAGCTGTCTCGTCTAGACGTGGTAAACGGGCTACTTTTGAAGTGTTGCCAAATAAAAGATGAGCTGTTACTCAAAGGCCTCTTCTCTCTCTTTATCTCCCCTCAGTCTCTCTCCCCTCTCAAGTTTCTACCGTTGGTTGCACCTGTTTTCAGGAGGACAAGCACAAAAGTTAGCATCACACTGACAGAAATACTCCTCCATAGGGGTCGTTCATCCGTTCATCTCCAACCTGATCTCCCAGAATTCCATGACATGAACACGCCCCAAAGCTGTGTCAGTTTCACGGAAAACATTCAGCAGCTAAGTTTCCATCCACTTGGTCATCCGATTATCTGTAGTTCGATAAAAAAAATCAAGTGAATAAATCTGGTGAAAGTGTTTCCATCCAACGACTTTAAAGCAAATAAAAACCTGTGTGTAAGGACGTCATGTGCTGTTTTGCGATAAAAGAAATATCGAATTCAGTTTAGGTGTTTCCATTCAGTTTCACTGAATCACACAACATTAAACAAACATTTGGGTACAAAGTTTTTGAAAATGGATCATCTACCAACACATGATCAATATGGGACAGGTTGTAATACTGTATCTCTAAGTCTCTTTTATATAGACCTTAGTGGTCCCTAATACTGTATTCTGAAGTCTCTTTATAAGACCTTAGTGGTCCCCTAATACTGGATCTGAAGTCTCTTATATAGACCTTAGTGGTCCCTAACACTGTATCTGAAGTCTCTTTATATAGACCTTAGTGGTCCCCTAATACTGGATCTGAAGTCTCTTTATATAGACTAAGTGGTCCCTAATACTGTATCGGAAGTCTCTTTTATATAGACCTTAGTGGTCCCTATACTGTATCTGAAGTCTCTATATAGGACCTAAGTGGTCCCTAATACTGTTCTGAAGTTCTTTATATAGACCTTAGTGGTCCTAATCATGTATCTGAAGTCTCTTTTATATAGACTTAGTGGTCCTAACACTGTATCTGAAGTCTCTTTTATATAGACCTAGTGGTCCCTAATACTGTACTGAAGTCTCTTTATATAGACCTTAGTGGTCCCCTAATACTGTATCTGAAGTCTCTTTATATAGACCTAGTGGTCCCCTAATACTGTATCTGAAGTCTCTTTTATATAGACCTTAGTGGTCCCCTAACGCTGTATCTGAAGTCTCTTTTATATAGCACTTAGTGGTCCTAATACTGTATCTGAAGTCTCTTATATAGACCTTAGTGGTCCCTAATACTGTATCTGAAGTCTCTTTATATAGACCTTAGTGGTCCCTAAACGTATCTGAAGTCTCTTTTATATAGCCTTAGTGGTCCTAATACTGTTCTGAAGTCTCTTTATATAGACTTAGTGGTCCCTATACTGTATCTGAAGTCTCTTTATATGACCTTAGTGGTCCCTAATACTGTCTCTGAAGTCTCTTATTGACCTTAGTGGTCCCTAGTACTGTATTGAAGTCTCTTTTATATAGACCTGTCAGAATTCCAGCCACTAGAGTCAGTCCCACAATGAGCTTTCCTTTTCTTAGTCTGTAGCAATTGAGGAAGAGAGGGGGGTCAAGGTGGAGGCGGGGGTGTGGCTTGACCACTTTGCTTGTTTGAAAGCCATGATGTCTTTCTCTCTTGGGGGGGCAATTCCGGGGGGGGGCAAAGCAGAGAAGGGGAGCTATTCTTGCCCCTTATGACCTCACAAGTAGCAAGATGCCAGATCTGAGCTTTCATTTTCTGAATGGCAGAGCAGGATACCAAGGGCTTGGTTTACACCTATCACCCTTTCTAGCCAACGGGGGGGGGGGGGGGGGCATAGACAAGCTGGGGGAACTCATTTTGATGTTAATTAACCTCATAAAGTGAAATTATCATGCCATTGGACCGAGATAACTTCTGTGTTGATTTGACATTGTAAATAAAATGCGATTGAATTGACTTGAATACAAATGAGTGTAGTTGTGTGAGCATGTGCACAGTCAGTCACTACAGAGGGAAAAAGCTCAGGAATGGGCTTCCGGCCTCCAGCCCACAGGGTGGAGAGTTTAGTGGCTGGTTAGGAATGTGTTTGGCCAGACTCGAGACTCTTCGCCCAGCTTCTCAGGTCAGCTTACCGGCAGCCGTGGGGAAAAGAGGCTGCATTATCAAGAGCCCTGGTATGGGCTGGCGTTTGATGGGGTGGTTGGAAATCCCAGGTTTCTGTGGGCAACAACTTCCTTTCATCCCCCTCAGCGGTGACTGTCAGCACAGTATTTTAAGGCTGCGGTTAAAGATTCCCAAAGAGGGAGATGGCTGAGTGTTCATCACTCCTAACTGTGGTGGGATGTAACTAAGTACATTTACTCAAGTACTGTATTCAAGCACAAAGTTGAGGTACTTGTACTCAAGTCTTTTCTTTTCATGTCACTTTTTACTTGTACTCCACTATGTTTGAGAGAAATGGTGTACTTTTCCCTCCAGTACATTATTCTGACAACTTAACAATTTGGATTTTTGCACACAAAACACATTTAGTTTATAAAATTCAATCTTTTATTATAACTTAAAGCCAACAATATAACGGCCTACAAGTACAGCTAAAATGATGACACCTTTAAACACTGAGGAGTTTTCTATATTGAGTACTTTAATTGTAATACTTAAAGAACATTTATCTGATGATAATTACATTCTTTCACTTGAGTGATATTTTTAATGCAAGACTTTTACTGCGTTTTTTTACAGTATGGTATTAATACTTTTACTTAAGTAAAAGATCTGAATACTCCTTCCACCACTGGTTGTCAGGCAGCTTTGTCCACACACACACACACACACACACACACACAC
>NW_022605588.1:574516-575135 GCF_008692095.1 Etheostoma spectabile | reverse complement strand
CAGCGTACCACATTCCTACCCACATGCGTGTTTCCATGCAGCGCTCACCCTTCCAGCTGTAATGATGGAGACTTCCCGCCCGTCTCTGCCCCTGCAGGGGACAGACGTGACAGTTCAGCGCTGCACCCAAGAACCCGGTCCTCTGGGGGAGACCCAGCGCTACGGTGACAGCGGAAGTCTTGAGACAAAAATATGACATGATGAGGCACACCTTCTGTCTCCTCAGCAAGAATGGGGAAGCAAAGTTGTAACAGAGATTGATACATGTGAATATCAACAGTTCTATTCAGAGATTCAATTTTTTCCTTATGTAACCCTCTCACCAAAGGCTCGTAATATGAATAACACTTTATGCAGCTATCACAATGTTACACTTGTGTACTACCTGCTTGGTAAGAATGGTGAAAGAGACATCTCAGTGTATAGTAAATCTGTCTAGGGTAAGATATGACTCTCGCTATAACTTTAGCAATTAATGAGAGGCCAGGAGAACAACCCTGGTTTAATAACCTCAAATATGGTCAACTAGTACTCCATATTAACCCATTCAATTTTACTGGAAATTGAGAAACAACAACACAGTATCTCGTTTTGATTTTGTATTCACTGAATGCAGATT
>NW_022605588.1:574343-574506 GCF_008692095.1 Etheostoma spectabile | reverse complement strand
TAGTACAGAGACATCCCCAATATAAAAATAAAATAAACAGAAAAACCCAGACCGTTTGGTGCTTAATAATTTCAACCTGAGTGCACTCTTTGGTTTAGCTTGTTCTTTAGCAAGCTTGCATTAAGTTTCGTTGGCGCGCTTAAAGTTGGAGCTCATGAAGAGA
>NW_022605588.1:574164-574333 GCF_008692095.1 Etheostoma spectabile | reverse complement strand
AAAAGCGAGGCCAACAATAGGCCTACCTCCAATGTTGTGTGTAGAATGAGAACAGTTCCTAGCGCGTCCTCTTCTCAGACCCGTTTCAGTCCGCACGGAAGCGATGAGCAGCGGGCCGCCCTTTGACTCACAGCAAACCCTTCGTAGCAACACCTCCGCGTCGACCTCC
>NW_022605588.1:573702-574154 GCF_008692095.1 Etheostoma spectabile | reverse complement strand
CCAGCCAGCCTCCGCTCCGGTCCGTGTATGCAGACGAAGAATGCTGCAGCCTCCGCCCTGGTCCGTGTATGCAGACAAAGAATGTGGCCGTCAACTCTCCAACGCTGGCGGGTTCTCTTTTTTCCACTAAGCTAGCGCACGGCTCTTAGGTTCCACAAAACCACACTGACCGGCAGTAACCAATGCCGATAATGCGCGTAGCTTAATCAGGAAAACAGTTCACAGTCCCACGTATTTGAAATACACATTTACAAGCTAGGCTATATGGTTGGATTCCCACTCTCTGCTTGACGTTTTTTCTCTCTTTTTACTCCTCGTGTCGTTCATTCTTCTTCTCTCTTTCGCCAACCGGAAATCAAACTCTCCCAGGTCATCTCGAAAGTAAACAATTACGTTGTTTTTTTTCCCCTTCTGTACTAATCAAACCTTGAAACGTCATTCACATATTATTA
>NW_022605588.1:573599-573692 GCF_008692095.1 Etheostoma spectabile | reverse complement strand
ACTGTCTGAACAGAATAATACTTATTTGTCTCAATAAATGTTATGCACTTTGACATGAACCAAATGATGGTGTGCATCTTATTAATAACTCAC
>NW_022605588.1:572014-573589 GCF_008692095.1 Etheostoma spectabile | reverse complement strand
TGAGAAACAAATACAAAATAACTGACTTTATCAGGTTATTACACTTATATATTTGAATAGCTGTATACTATCATGAATGGATTTGATATGATTGACATCTTTGTTGTTAAACTCTTTGTGAAACGTGAACCAAGACAATCAATGAGTGTTGTAGAACTTTCATTCTCCGTGTCAGTCAGAAAAAGTTAATATAATAATATAGTATTATAAATAAACTACTTTGAAGTAGATTTTCCTCTGAGGTAAATCACGTGGTATCGGAACATTTTTTATTTTATTTATTTAACCTTTATTTATCCAGGTAAACTGTTTTGGAACCAATTCTCATTTACAAACATGACCTGGCCATGGAACATCTCTAGTTGTATTGGGCAGGAAAAGGTTTTGCTTTTAAAGATGCTCCCCAAATGTACTAAAGCAAGATGTTCTGCTAATGGCGGTATCCAGAGGATATTGGCCCGACTTCTTCCTCTCCACTATGAGACGTCTTTTTGAAGGCCAGACGTTCCTGTCGTTTGAGGTAAGTTAAGAGAGGTTTTTGCATTAGCAGCAGCATGGGTGATACCAGAGTGGAAGATCGGGAACTAAACACTGCCAAAGATGATTGCTGATTGCAAGAGATGGCCGAGAGTAATCACCTGATAGCATGCGGGGCCTCGGTGCGCCGCCACAACCAATGTGGGGCTTCAGCTGTTGAAATGCTATACAGACTGTAATATGTAAATGCCACTGAGTTTACAGCAAAAATAAATCATATAAAGTGAATACTATAAATAATATCCCTCAATTCATTTTTGATCCGTTTATCCAGGGCTAGGTCACAGCGGCTGTAGGCTGCACAAAGTATCCAAGACGTCTTCTACCCAGCAACGGTTCCCAGCTCTTTCTGGGGTACCCTGAGGCCTTCCCAGGCCAGATGGGATCAATAAGAACGCCCGCGTCACCCCGACACTTGGCCAGGTGCCTTTGGTGTTTGTTACTGACGCAGAAAGTCTTCTTTAGCGTGATATTTAGACGCGCTTGGTCGGGACTCTTGGTGTCACATGTAGACGCTCTGGGTTGAGAAGTACATTCAACAGACACGCGGCACAAGAACGGGACGGTTAGGTTTAGAGAAAGATGGTGGGTGGGGTTACAAGATGGACGTTTCAGTGACACGCGGGACAAGAACGGGACATGGACCCTGTGTGAGTCCTGTGTGGTTTGACCCATCCACTTGCTTCCCTACTTAATATCATTAATGTTGGAAAATGGTTGATTGCATATTGTCTGTCAGGCAGAAAACTTGTATCTCCATGATTCCTCATTTATTTATTTATTTTTTTAATAAATCAATGTCATTGGTCCCCCTTCACGTCTGTGGGTTTTCACCTATTTACCGGGGTGAAGGCCCTGTGTCGTTTGACCCATCCACCGAGACGTGAAACTGTGACGCCAAGAGTCCCGACCAAGTGATGGTAAATCTGAAGCTAAAGGAGACTTTTGGTGTCAATAACAAACGCCAAAGGCACCTGACCAAGCTTCGCTTTGTGTCTTGATTTACAGTGTGTAAATCTGTCTGCACATCATGCTCCC
>NW_022605588.1:565140-572004 GCF_008692095.1 Etheostoma spectabile | reverse complement strand
CATTAACATTCATGAGCAGCGTAGAGGGAAAGAGCGAAGTTTGAGATATTGTGCTGCTTGTGTACACAGAGTTTTTCTCCATGACTTTGTGTATGTGTGTGTTGTGTGTGCCTCCTTACCCGAGGGACATCACAGCAGTATCTCATTTCACATGAAAAGGCCCGGGCTCGCGGGGAACAGTTTGTGCGGGAGAGTACTGCCTCACCCATCTACCCCTCCCCTCCCAAAAAAAAAAGAAATAAAGAAGAATTTTTGATTACAGTAACAAGCTCATAAATGATGCAGGCGCTGAGCATGATGAGCTGATGAAAGACAGCCCCTCTTAACCTTTTTTCCTGGCAGAGGAAGAATCGCCCACCCTTTTCTGTATGGCCACATGCAGCGAGGGTGTGCAGGGTGATACGATCAGGGTTGGGGGGGGTCTATATTTTCAGTCGGCGAGTGGGAATACATAGTGAAACAGGATGGCCTCGCAATGCATCTGCTGCAATAACTTCTGCTCAGCTCCGTTTCACTGGCGTCACCAGAGAGGGAAGATTCCCATTGATTCTGCTGCTGTCGCCATTTTCGTCATGGAAAATGTTTTGTTTCTGCCACTGTGTGTGTGTGTGTGTGTGTGTGTGTGTGTGTGATGCTGTGTTGGGGGGGGGCTGTTGACGTAGGCTTCGATCTGTGTGGCTGCTGGGAGCATCCTAGTAGGAAACGAGCGCGCCACTTTCAGAGTGTCTGATTGCTAATGTGATCCAATGAAACACAATACACACTACCCCCCTCATACACGCACAAACACACACACCCCCACACCCTTCCCCTGATATCTTCACTACCGCTACGACACACACTCATTGACTGAATGAGTCACACACATACCTGCCACATTACCAATGCAATGACACCGGGGTTGCCAACTCAGGCAGTGCTAATGATGAAAACACTTTACTTTAATACATGTTGTGTTCAAATATTTCTTTTAAAGTTGGGATAGGTACTTTAGTTTGGCTGTGGTTGGGCAAAAATGATGTGTCTCCTCTTGATTTTCAGACTTTAATGAATCAATCCCGTGATGGGGGACTTTGGCCAATCACAGGTCCTTTCAGAGAGAGAGCGAGAGAGAGAACGTTTCTATTGGCTGTTCTGCCAGTGCAGATGGGCGAGCACGTTCCTTCTGTGGAAGTTCTGTTTACCATTGCCAAAGGCTCAGGGCTGCAGCTCATTTAAGGCTAAACTATCAGCAAATAGACTTCATTGTCATCCATCTATATAGAGTACATGTAGGAACAACATAGTATTAAAAGTAGTCCAGTTTCCAGTATCTGCTGGGGTATCCTTTGGCCTAGCACCATCACTGGCTCTTTGGTCGTGGTTAGTTTCCTCTCACATAGCTCCTGGTGTCTCCTTGATCGGATGGCATTAGACTATATAAATATGAGCGCAGGATTATCATTTTACTGTAATAGGAACATGGTGTATTAATAAATTGGAATGTGAGCTGTGTGCGACAGTTTTTAACACTGAAATGAATGAAGTATTGAATATATCTTTGTTTCTTTTACTAATGTGAACAATAGAACTTTGTAATACATCACAATTCCAATCAGGTGCAACATTATGGAATTCATCAGTTATGTTTTAGTTAACACACACAAAAAAGAAGAAGAAAGATTTACATACGTGCATCTACACATGCACCCGAGGATATCTGGCATCTTGCCAAATCCCATATCCCGCACAAAGAGCCATTGTAGTTAAATATGATAATGAGCTCAATATGCCCTGCTCGGGAATGTGTGAAAACGGGGCTGTTTGAGTGCAGAACTGCCCTCTTTCCCACAGTCTTAAAGATCCAGCGGCCCCTCTGGAACATGACTGGCATACAAATGCGTTCGCACCTCAGTACGGGGCCAACGTTTTGGCGGGTGACTGGCACGAGAGGGCACCCTGGCCACCGCCCAAAATCCACAATGGCCATATGCAGCGGAGGTGGAGGAGCTTCTCCCATGGGCCCAGAGGTTAACTGGAGAACCAGCAGGGAAGTGAGCTCTGATTAGTGATTACTGAATGAGGGAGCAGGCGTAGGACTCGGAGAGCACTCAGAGATGCGAGCCAAGATAGTTATCCAGGAGGAGAAAGTGCCAAGATGAAAACACCACAGGTGGGAGGGGGAGGAGGGTTGGCAGTCCGTGGGCAACTATCACACATATTCAGTGAGCTATATAAATTACAAGGGTGTGAAACTCACAGACGATTTGATCTTGTAGTTTTAATTATCAGAATGGAGAGCAAAGACTGTACAAAATGATAGAACAAGTGCGTTTGGAAGATATTTTATTATTAAAAAAGCCCTATTCGCTCGGGACTAGTATTACTGCGAGACCTCATGTGATTTCGAAACTACCCCCCGTGTCTGATGTTTTGTGCGGCACATTCACGCATTATAAGCAGAGACTGTATGTCTCTTGAATTTACTGACATTATTCTCCAGATAGAAAGATAGATAGATAGATAGATCCATCCATCCATCCTTCCCGACTTCCTCCCTCCCTCATACTGTAATCCACACAGCACCTCGGGGTCCTTGCAAGGCCACAAGGAACAAACAACAAATGCGGTTGTTTTTCCCGTGTTGAATACCATAAAGGAAGAAAATGTAAATGTGCTTAACAAGAAGATAAAGAATTAGGAGACACAGAAAATAGTGTAAAAGTGATTGTATTGTATTGCTGTTCTATTTTCAGCTCTTTTTAATATAGAATTACTACAGTGTATTATCTTTTAAATAAAGACACTAATGAAAGAGTTGAAAGTGTCCCTTATTCTCTTAGACTTAGACAGTTCATTCTCTTAGACTCGAGTGAACTGGAGTTGATGCTGAAGAGAGCAGTTCTCAGCTCCCTTTATTTCCTCTGCCTCTCCAGGACCTCGGGGTTGTTAGCCCCTGATCGGTGGTCCTGACCCAGCGGGCCAACCCTTGGGAGGTCCCGACAGCTTGGGTCAGTCTCCACCTGGGTATCAAGACCTGTACAGTGTGTGTAAGCGCTTCAGCCGGAGAGAAGGGAAGGAAAAGGTTGAAGGAAGGTTGAACACGCTTGTGGCCGACCATACAGCAACACGGCTGCACACACACACACACACACACACAGCAGGCTAAAGGACTATGTTTACCTCCAGTCAACAGATGTCTTAACTCATAAACACATATACCCTACATAACATATCGCTTACCTGCTGTCTATGCGCTGAAAATGCACTCATTCTCACTTTGTGCAACACTGTTAAAAGCAGACACTTCCTTTTACACTTTTCACACACACAATCCTCATTTTCATATACTATTTATAGTACTACTTTTTAGACATCCCATTTTATTTCCATTTATTGTCACTTTACTTTAGTATTTGGTCTTTCTATCTTTTTAGCACTATTTTACCTTATTATAATCCATCCATCCATCCATCTTCATCCGCTTATCCGGTATCGGGTCGCGGCGGCAGCAGCTCCAGTAGGGGACCCCCCAAAGTCCCTTTCCCGAGCCACTCAACCCAGCTGACTGGGGGATCCCGAGCGTTCCCATGCCAGGTTGGAGATATAATCTCTCCACTATCTCTGGGTTTCCCCGAGGCCCCCCCGCTGGACGTGCTGGAACAACTCCCTAGGGAGGCGCCCAGGAGGCATCCTTACCAGATGCCCGAACCACCTCAACTGGCTCCTTTCGACGCGAAGGAGCAGGGCTCTACTCCGAGCTCCTTCGGATGACTGTGCTTCTCACTATCCTCTAAGGGAGACCGCAGCCACCCTCCTGGAGGAAACCCATTTCGGCCGCTTGTACCCTGGATCTCGTTCTTTCGGTCATGACCCAGCCTTCATGACCATAGGGAGGGTAGGAACGAAAATTGCCCGGTAGATCGAGAGCTTTGCCTGGCTCAGCTCTCTTTTCGTCACAACGGTGCGATAAACGGAATGTAATACAGCACCAGCTGCTCCGATTCTCCGACCAATCTCACGCTCCGTGGTCCCCACTCCGCGAACAAGACCAAGGTACTTAAACTCCTTCACTTGGGGTAAGGACTCACTCCCCACCCGAAGAAAGCATCCATCGGTTTCCTGCTGAGAAACATGGCCTCAGATTTAGAGGTGCTGATCCTCATCCCAGCCGCTTCACACTCGGCTGCGAACCGATCCAGTGAGTGCTGAAGGTCACAGACCGACAATGCCATAGGACCAATCATCCGCAAAAACGCAGCGATGAGATCCGAGCCCACCGAACTGCACCCCTCCCGCCCCGACTACGCCTCGATATCCTGTCCATAAATATTACAACAGGATTGTGACAAAGCGCAGCCTGGCGGAGGCCAACCCTCACCGGAACGAGTCCGACTTACGCCGAGAACCCGGACAAGCTCTCGCTTTGGTATACAGAGATTGGATGGCCCTAAGAAGGAACCCCCCACCCCTATTCCCGCAGCACCTCCCACAATTTCTCCCGGGGACCCGGTCATACGCCTTCTCCAGATCCACAAAACACATGTACACTGGTTGGGCATACTCCACGGCCCCCTCCAAGATCCTTGCGAGAGTAAAGATCTGATCCGTTGTTCCATGACCCGGACGGAATCGCATTGTTCCTCTTCAATCCGAGGTTCGACTATCGGCGAACCCTCTTTCCAGCACCTGGAGTAGACTTTACCAGGGAGGCTGAGAAGTGTGATACCCTGTTATTGGCACTCACCCTCTGGTCCCCCTTTTTGAAGAGGGGAACCACCACCCCGGTCTGCCACTCCTTAGGCACCGTCCCAGACTTCCACGCAATGTTGAAGAGGCGTGTCAACCAAGCAGCCCCTCCACACCCAGAGCCTTCAGCATTTCTGACGGATCATCAATCCTGGGGCTTGCCGCTGTGGAGTTGTTTGACTACCTCAGCGACTTCCACCAGGGAAATTGACGACAATCCCCCATCATCCAGTCTGCCTCACCAAAGAGGGCGTGTCAGCTGGATTTAGGAGTTCCTCAAAGTGCTCCTTCCACCGCCCTATTACCTCCTCAGTTGAGGTCAACAAGGTCCCACCCTTATGTATACAGCTTGGAGATTCGAACGGTTTCCAGAAGACACCTGGTGCCGACCGAAAGTCCTTCTCCATATCTTCTCCGAACTTCTCCACAACCCGCTGCTTTGCCTGTCACAGCAGAGGCTGCAGCCCTTCGGGCCCGTCGGTGCCCGCAACTGCCCGGAGTCCTCCGAGACAACATATCCCGGAAAGACTCCTTCTTCATCGGACGGCTTCCCTGACCACGGTGTCCACCAGGGTGTTCGTGGGTTACCGCCCTTGAGGCACTAAAACCCTAAGACCACAGCTCACCGCCGCCGCTTTAGCAATGGAAGCTTTGAACATTGTCCACGCAGGTTCAAGCCCCCAGCTCCACAGGGATGCACGAAAAGCTCCGCGGAGGTGCGAGTTGAAAGTCCGTCGGACAGGGGCCTCTCCAGACGTTCCAGTTTACCCGCACTACCCGTTTGGGCTTACCAGGTGTCCAGAGTCTTCCCCCACCCCTGACCCAACTCACCACCAGATGGTGATCAGTTGACAGCTCTGCCCCTTCTTCACCCGAGTGTCCCAAAACATACGGCCTCAGATCAGATGAACGATTATAAAATCGATCATTGACCTTTGGCCTAGGGTGCTCTGGTACCAAGTACATATGAGCATCCTATGTCGAACATGGTGTTTGTGATGGACAATCCATGACTAGCACAGAAGTCAACAACAGACAACCACTTTGGTTTAGATCAGGGAGGCCGCTCCTCCAATCACGCCTCTCCAAGTATCTCCATCATTGCCCAGTGTGCATTGAAGTCCCCAGCAGAACTATGGAGTCCCCTACTGGAGCCCCATACAGGACTCCATTCAAGGTCCAAGAAGGCCGAATACTCCAAACTCTGTTTGGTGCATATGCACAAACAACAGTCAGAGTTTTCCCCCCATCACCCGCAGGCGTAGGAGGCGACCTCTCGTCCACCGGGGTAAACTCCACGCAGCGGCGCTCAGCCGGGGGCTTGTGAGTATCCCCACACCCGCCCGGCGCCCACACCATGGGCAACTCCGGAGTAGGACAGAGTCCAACCCTATACGGAGAACGGTTCCAGAACCGAGACTGTGGTGAGGGAGCCCCACCAGATCTAACCGGTAGCGCTCCACCTCCGCACAAGATCCGGCTCCTTCCACAGAGAGGTGACATTCCACGTCCCCAGAGCCAGCCTCTGGCCGCCGGTTCTGGTCCGTCGAAGCCCCTGACCTTCGCTGCCACCATGTAGCAGCGCACCGACCCCTTTGGTCCTCCACAGGTGGGGGCCCATGGGTTGGAGGAGAGGGGCCACGTCGCTTGTTCGGTGTGCCCGACCGGGCTCCGTGGCAACCGGCCACCAGACGCTCGCTCACGAGCCCACCGTCTGGGCCTGGCTCCAGACGGGGGCCCCGGGCTTCCTCCGGGCGGGGTCTCTCTATCCTTCCTTGTTCTTCCAGGAGTCTTTGAACCATCTTGGTCTGGCCCCTCCCCTGAGACCTCTTGCCATGGGAGACCCACCAGGGCACAAAGCTCCAGACAACACAGCCAGGTTCACAGGGACACACAAACCTCCCACCACGAAAGGTGTGGTTCCCGGAGAGGCGTATCTTATAATATTGTTCTCTTTAATCATTGACATTTGATCTTATTGTTCCTTTTATGTTTATGGCTCAGCTCTCTTGTACCGTTGACACTGTGTTATCTGCATGTCGGGACCTACAAATCCAGATTAATAAATGGGGTTTCATTTCATATCTGGGCTAATTCAATGAAAACTACCTATCCCATAATGTTTGTGTAATGTGG
>NW_022605588.1:565043-565130 GCF_008692095.1 Etheostoma spectabile | reverse complement strand
ATAAGGTGATGGTTCCCGGAGAGGCCTTATTATTATAATGTCATCTTATAATATTGTTCTCTTTAATCATTGACATTTGATCTTATT
>NW_022605588.1:533186-565018 GCF_008692095.1 Etheostoma spectabile | reverse complement strand
TTTTCTTTTTCACAGAGATCCAAACGCTTCACACGACACTGGGTAATGGGTCCTCCCATCTGTCAAAGCCTACTCCAAATATGAACAGTGCTTTATTGCTCCCGCAGCCGACCAAAATGGGCTGCAGCGTTCCTTTAAAAGGAAGGATTCACATCAGTTCTTTTGTGACAAGGGGGCAGAGAGGAGCAAGGGAAGGAATAGATTGGCGCCGACGCGCTGGGAGTTGTTATTGGGAGGAGTAAATGGAGAAAATCGGAGCTGGAATGAACATAGATCCTGTTATACAGCTGAAAAATATTGTTTTATTGCAAAGACATGTTGCCATGTTATTAGGAGCTGGTCACGGTTTGAGATCTGATTAAAGTCACGCAGTTAATCCTCACATCTATCCAAATAGATCCACTGTGCCATTTGGAATTCTCCTGCGGACATATTCACTCCACTCTTATAAAACGATTTTCTAAAGGGAGCAGAAAGTTGAAGATATTTTTTCTCAGAAAAAAAATTACTTAAATCCGTTGAGTGTGTGTTCTGATCTCTAAACAAGGGCGTAAACTTTGGGTTAAACTTGGGGGGGGGTTGAGATCTCCAACTATCTAGGAGGTCCCGGGACATGTCTGCATGGCAAAGCAACCATCGGGAAAAGAGACAAAAACAATGAAGGAAGTACAAACAAAAATGGCCCAAAACATCCTTGAAAAGCGTTGGAATCGTTGGAAAAGGCATAGAAAACGGTGAAAAGACGCAACAAAACTTGGGAAAAATGCCCGTTCGATTATGGGGGGGTGTAACCGCCTGTCCCCTGTTGATTTATTTATTTATTGTTTTAATATTTGTTATGGGGCATTTTAGGCCTTTATTTTTTAAGCCGATGAACATCGTGAGATGACAGTGTTATCTTTACCTGGTGTGACAGGCTGCATTCCAGTAAAGTGATGCCATGTATGAAACACACCACACTGTGTAGCTGCTCCATTATTTGCCTTTACCCACATAACTATATATAAAACATAATAATCACCCAAAACCACGAAGGGGTAGACGCGAGTCCCAAGAGCACACTGAAAAGTGTCGCGTTTTGACCATTTGGGAGTGGAAGTGATTTCATTACAGAGTCTAGCTTTCACAGGGGCAAAAACCATTGTGAACAACCTCGCAGCTGTGGTCAGTCTAATTCGATGGTTTAGACTCAAGGTTAATGATCAAATCATAATGGAGAAAATGAATGGGATTTTCCACACTAAATGGTTTTTGTATTTTCTCAAAAAGTTGTATCACTTTAAGTGACAATGTCCATTTCAGAGGTGTGAAAGTCAGTCCTTTTCAAGGTCCCCTCTATTACAGTAGAAGTCCTTTTACCCTGAAAAATCTCTATTTGTGCCCTACAGTTCAAAGGAACATGGTTACCACAAGTTACTCATACTTAAAATCTGTGAAGAGAGTCCAAAGAGAGAGGTGTGTACGAATGCAGCGGGGGAGATAGTCCCAGATCTGTAGGCGAAAGGAAATGAGGAAACAGCAGCACATTCCTTACGCCGTGAGACACAATTAAGGGAGCATGGCAAAAGCACTCCACAAGGGCGCTTCAGCAGATACCCTTGAAAACCATCCTCCACTCACCAACACATAACTTGTGCCTCTCGCACAGAGAGAAAAAAAGCTCTACGAGAAGAAAGAGATGTAAAAAAAAGACAAAAAAAAAACAAAATCAGGAAGAAGCTGGTAAATGAGTCCAATCATGGCTAACTTCAAACACTCCATCTTCAAAGTGCCATAACATTAAAAAAACCAAGCCCACTCCGGCATCCCAAATCAAAAAGCCGCCGGTTATCGAGCGGGACACGCCGAGCCAGGCCCTCGCTATGGAGGCACAACATGCATCCACCCCTCGACTCATCTTCCCTTGGGTCGTCCCCATGCTTTGTCCTCAGGGGATTTGTTATGGGGAGGAATACGCATATGGGTAAGAGCCGGGGACAGGTGGGTAATTTTTCAATAAAGCAAGGAATCTGGGTGTCGTTCTGTTTTTCCTTTGACATCTCGAGGACGAGGTGTATAGTAGTTACTTAACTATAATAGTATGACCATACATGCCAACACTCAGTTTTTCCCGGCTTTCTCCCATTTTTAGCCCACTGTCTCCGGAGAAACTCCCGTAATTTGCCCGGTCCAAACTACTTTTTAATACGCGGACGATATGTTGTCTAATGTTGACACGTTGGCCAGATCTGTAGGAAACGTATCTTTCACACCAATACACACACCTATACAACGTAAACATGTTTGGACCTCAACCCTGGAACCTCTAACCCATTGTGCTGTTGATCTCTGACAAGCTTTGCAGAAAAGTTCTGACCCAAAAGAGATGGCAGGTGAGGCGGTGTCCTTTAAAGAAACAAAACGTAGCTTTAAATTCAACAGTGTTTGCGTGCGTCTTACCTAGTCAGATCGACAACGTCCACGTTTTTGGGGGTGGGTTGCATTTGATTTTAACGTTTAGCACCACGGCGGGAATAAATGACATCACCCATCCAATGAAAACACAGGAAAAGAGGATGACGAGGCACGCAGGCAATTTCATCCTTCAAATAAAGAACCGTTTGGCTCAAAAGTGAGCGCCACCAAGAGTTCACAGAGAGCAGCTCAATTGACTCATACAAAAACCTTCTGATATTTCCAAAGAGAGACACTTTGAAGCTCAAGGAAGGAAGAAAAATGATTAAATGTTTTAAAAGGGTTTGTCGAACAAAGTGTTAAAAACTAGGGGATCTGTGTCATGTCTCGTTGTAATCCGTCAAATGAAAAAAGAAAGAAAAGCCAACTAATAAAAACTCATAAATTGAGCTGTCTTGTCATTATCTTGCAATGTCAATAATGCACTTAAACACAGTACACTTAACACCCCCCCCCCCCCCACACAACCCCCCGCCACTGGTCAAACCAAATGCCGCTCTTGGGGGGGGAATTGAAATATTTGGGTCTCTGTAAATGGCCAGAGGTGGTCTAGAACTACTCTATCTGTAAAGGGCCTTGAGGATACTCTTGTCATGATGTTATTGTCATCTGCAGATATGTGCCAGACATCCAGAAAGCATTGAAAACATGGTTCTCTGACCCATGGTGCAATAAGGACACATACCAGTGTAATAGAAAAGACAAGAAATAGTACACATAAGGATCCAAAAAGATGCCGAAGGACAAGTTGCCCAAGGGGGAGGGCTGTCATTGGTAAGAGATGTGACCTTACATTTCATTCCGAGCAACAAAGATTCTTTGGCAAACAGTAAAATAAGAAGCAGCGGTTCCAGCCCTGGGAATCTATAGGATCAGCTGCAGGGTGACAACAACCAGTTACAATCAGCAGGTAGTAAGTGTGATCAGATGCCATTGAGAAAAGAACAAATGTATAGGCGGCGGTAGAAACACAAGCGAGGGATAAAACCCATGGGTCTGAAGTCTGCACTTGGCTGTTCCTTCTTTGACACTTTCAAATGCTCGAAACATCTCCAATATACTGATAAACACGTACAAAATCCCGCCACACGTTAGAGAGAAAAAGCTCGTAAGAAGCGCACCTTGCAACCAACATATTGGACATACGATCTGAACAAACTGGTAATGTTCCATCAAAGATTATAGCGACCCATTAAAACGCCCGAGACACACATGGGACCACGCTAGTGGTTAAACGCCCACACACTATGGAATGGCGTGCCTTCCATCACTGCAATTGCCAGTGACATCATGTACCCCACTCAATTACACCGGCCAATTGTGAGATGCCACATTACCACAGAGACTCACAGAGGACAAAGTTCACACTCTCTATATAAACATATACACACACACACACAACACACACACCACACACACACACACATCACACACAAAACAGGATACACACAGGCCTGTAATATTTCAGAGGAAAAGAATAGTTATTGCTATGTATCAGATAACGGGTTATTTAGGCACCTGCTCTCACCATGCATAAACCAGATGAAAGATACAGTAGATTTTATTTATTTTGTCCTGACTCACTCACTCTCACACACACACCACAAACACACACACACACACACACACACACACCACACACACACACACACACACACGCACACACTCACACACACCCCCAACTTTGCCTGAAGGATTTTAATTTGAGAGCAGACTCCAGTGTCATAGGACGGATATTAAAATCGTATATGAATACAATCAAGAGACAGGGACTCACCTCAGCAATGTGACAGATAGACAAAGAGGAAACGACAAAGGAGGCGCCGGGGAGATGGAGAGAGAGAGAGAGAAGAGAGAGAGAAGGGGGAGGAGAAGGGAGAGGAGAGAAATAGAGGAGAGAGCGGAGAGGCGGAGCAAGAGAGAGCGAGAGAGCAGAGAAAGAGAAGAGCGAGAGAGAGAGGAGAGATAAGAGAGAGACAGGGGAGAGAGAGAGAGGAGGAGAGAGAGGAGAGATTAAGAGAGAGACAGGGAAAGAGAGAGAGAGGAGAGCAGAGAGACAATTGACAAGGAGGGAGAGAGAGAGAGGTGTGACCGTAGAAAAGGCCGATGAAATACGACACTTTGATTTTAGCAGTACGCACTCAGCCCTGTCTCTGCAGGACATTAGTTTCGGGCACATTAAAGGAACACGCCACCGGTTGTTGAAATAACAACAAACCGATTTATTATATGGCCTGCTGGGGGGGTATTCACAACGAGTTACCGTAGCAGTGCAGATTCGGACTAGATAGTTCCCTAGACGGATGCTGATCTGGGAAATGTGGGAGTGGAACGGCCAAGGCACGTCCCCGTCAGTATCCGCCGAGGAACTCATCTAGTCCTAAATCTGCATGTCTTGTCCTCGTTGGTGAATACGTCAGGCAGGTAGGTAGAAGTAATTAGGATGTTGTTGTTATACTTTTACTAAAGAACTGCTAACTGGCAACATAGGATTCCATTCACTAAGCTAAGTAACTAGCAGCGGCGATGATGTGTGGCACCGGAATACACCAATGCACTGAGACAACCAAAATGGGTTGGCCCCCTATCTCCAGCTAGGGGAGACCGTGATAGCCCTATTTCAACAAACGGTTGGCGTGTGCTTTAACCTCTTTAGGCTGTAATTACTTACTGCTAAATCACAACACACACTTCATCTGTCATCCGATGAAAACTTTGTATTTACCGTTCCAATGGAGACATGTCATGATGAAAGCTTCATTGTAAACAACCACTCAGCCGGTAACATCAAACAACAATTCGACAAATGTCAATTTGCCCTGTATTTCGACAAAATGGGATGTCACAGCCGGGGGGGGGTGTGGTGCATCCAAATATCTGAGGGCAAGATTCATTCAAAACTGTCACCAACTCAAATCAAGAGGAAGACAGATGAGAAGGGTTTGTGCAGGCTCTGGAAACATGTGAGCGCCAGAAGGCTACATCTCACACCAGGCAGGTACTGATCTACTGTATATTCACAGTATATATTATATATATATATATATAGGATCAATCTAAAAAATCCCCTTTGGTCTATACAGCCCAATAGTCCAAGTATATTTTTATGAGAAATACCCACCTCTGCCCTCCTACATCCATTGTTATGATTATATAGCTCGGCTTTTGGAGATCACCTCCCATAATCTAAAATTGAATCAGCAATAAACAAGCAAAATACTTTCTATAGGTTTCTTAACACATTTAAATGGGTCTCTGCACCGGAGCCTTAGTGGGTGTGTATGCCCTCTAGATTATGTGCGTCTATGAATGGTGGGACCACTAAAGTCAAGATCAGCAGCAAACTGACATTGGAACATGAGGACATCCAGGTTTATAAAGGACAATGACAACATGGGACAGAAAAAGAAAAAACTGAGATACAAAATAAGAGCTCGGCTTAATCAACAGGTGTCCCTGGGTTGGACCATACACTGTAAAAACATAAAGAACGAAGCCTCATTCTGCCACGGATGCAGTTCAGTGTCCAACACCCCGTAACCCCTAACCCTAACCCTAACCCCATTTGTAAAGTCCTATCTCTGACATCAGCTATCCTAACCATAACCACTGGAGGTTTCAGATTCTAACCCAAACCAATCGTCTCATCTAACAAAAAAACTTTTAACAGTTCTACCCATATACACGCCTACATAATCAGAACCAAGGGGATGCGGGAGCCGAGGGGTTATTTCTCCATAACAAAGGGACGGCGGACCAATGGGCTGTGGGAACGGAGGGGGGTTTTGGGATTACTGAGAGGTCGGAACAAATGGAGGTCGGAGAAATGGACCGTCCCGTGAACTCAGGAAGAGTTTATACATAATTAGGGCTGCACGATATGAGTACATTTGCAATACTGTGGTAAATATCGTGGTAAACAGTATTATTTTTGATAAATAACAGAGATATTAAAGTGTACTCTTCTGCTTCTTCTGCTGACTTTCAGTATTCTGCTAAAAAACAAACAAACTGCTTGTTGAATTTAAAAACAAAATGAAAATATTTCCAAACATCTTTATTGAAATATTGACTAAATAATACAATATCATTATAAAAGGCCAGCCACTAAAAAGCGAATTGAAGTTACATTGGAAAAGTGCAGTTTTCTACAGGTTAATTCCTTTAACTAACACAAAAATCCTCGCTTCGCTAGATGTCTACAGCCTTTTGGAAGGTGCTCCAGTCGATAATCGAATGACAATAAAAAAACAATATTTGTGCGGCACCAACTAATTATATGGAGGAGTTCTGCCTCTGATGTATGCTCTGAATTAAATACGCCACCAGCCACGAGACCACCCACCCAGTGGTCAGGGGGACAAATGAATGGAGGGAACAGCAGAGGGAAAATCAGACTTCTTAAACTGTGGGTGGGAGGCATGTAATCTGCAGCTGTGCCTAGAGGAGGGTCCGAAACCTCAACTGGTGTGCAAGTATGTGCACATGCCGTGTACAGAAATGATCGGTGTGTTGGTGCTGCGGTACCTATGAGGGAGACGGCGGTGCTGTCGGCAGGTTAATACAGCCCCCGGCTAAGAACAAACTTTAAGATCAGAGAATCAATAATCAGAAGCAGCTGTCAGGTCTATCACAGACGCAGGCAGAGGGCACACAAAGGCACAGAGGTGATTTAGAGTCTCATGCCAACTCGCACACATACAAATACAAGGAGGATGCTAGACTCACTCATTGTATTTGTTTGTGTGCGAGTTGCATGTGAGACTCTAAATTCACCTCTGTCCTTGTTGTGCCGCTGCCGAGTCTG
The DNA here is from genome assembly GCF_008692095.1 of Etheostoma spectabile. Lineage (NCBI taxonomy): Eukaryota > Metazoa > Chordata > Actinopteri > Perciformes > Percidae > Etheostoma > Etheostoma spectabile. The sequence continues at coordinate 557,757 of NW_022605588.1, read as the reverse complement.
TGGTAGATCATGACAAGTGCTGTTCTGAATTATTGATTCTCTGATCTTAAAGTTTGATTCTTTTTTAAAAGGGCCTGAGGCTGGATTAACCTGCACCGCACCGCCGTCTCCATCAGGAGGGAAACGCAGCCACAAACACACCGATGCATATTCATGTACACGCATGTGCAACCAACAGTGCACACCAGGTTGAGGTGGCGGACCCCCTCTAGGCAAAGCTGGCAGAGTACATGCCTACCACCCACAGATTTAAGAAGGGCTGATTTTCCCTATGACTGTCCCTCATTCATTGCCCCCTGAACCACTGGGTGGGTGGTCTCGTGGCTGGGGCTATTCATCTCGAGCATCACAGGAGGCAGAAACTCTCCATATAATTAGGGCCGCCACAATAATTGTTTTTTTTTGTCATTGGATATAGACGGAGCACCTTGCCCAAAAGGCTGTGACATTAGCGAAAGAGAGATTTTTGTGTTAGTTGAAAGGAAATAACTGTAGAAAAACGGCACTTTCAAATGACTGTTCTTCTGCTTTTAGTGCTGCCTTGTATGATATTGCGTATTTAAGTCAATATATGCAATAAAAAGAAGTTGGAAATATTTTCATTTGTTTTAAATTCAACAAGCAGGTTGTTGTATTTTAGCAGAATACTGGAATAGCAGCCAGAAAGGCCAGAAATGGAGTACACTTTTAATATCTGTTATTTATCACAATAATACTGTTACCACGATATTTACCAACATTATTGCAAATGGATCTCAATCGTGCAGCCTATATGAGTTAGAACTCTTCCTGATGTTCACTGGGACGGTCCATTTATCGACGCCTCCATTGTTCCGAACTCTCAGTAAATCCCAAAACCCCCTCGCGTCCACAGCCCAGTGGTCCGCGTCCCTTTGTTATCCCTTTTTTTTTTTGTTAGGAGAAAAAACCGACTCGGCTCCGCATCCCTGTTCTGATATGTAGGCGTGGATATAGGATGTAGATACTGTATAGTTGTAGGGAGAGCGATGGGTGGGGGTTAGAATCTGACTCAGTGGTTTAGTGGTTATGGTTGGTAGACTGATGGTCGGCGATAGGACCTGTAACAAATGGGGTTAGGTTAGGGTTAGGGGTTACGGGGGTGGGGAAACTGAACTGCATCAGGTGCAGAGATGAGGCTTGTTTTTGCCTTTATTTTTTACAGTGTATGGTCCAACCAGGGACAAACCTGTTGATGGCAAGCGAGCTGCGTAGTTTGTATCTCATTTTTCTTTTTCTGTTTCCATCATGTGTCATGTGTCATTTATTTAACTGGATGTCCTCATCGTCCCAATGTTCAGTTTGCTGCTGATCTTACTTTATGGTCCCACCAATTCCATAGACCAAAATAATCTAGAGGGCATCACACACGCAACAGAGCTCCGGTGCAGAGGACACCCTTAAATGGTGTTTTAAAAACTAGAGAAAAGTTAATTTTGCCTTGTATTGCTGATCAGATTTTAGATTATGGAGGGTGATCTCCAAAAGCCGAGCTATAAATCAGAACATTGGGATGTTATGGAGAAGAGGGGGTATTCTTTCATAAAAAAATTAGACGTGGACTAGTGGGCTGTAGGACCAAAGGGGATTTTTTGAGATTGATCTATATATATATTAATATTATACTGTGATATACAGTATAGAAGTACCTGCTGGGTGAGCTGGAGCTTCTGGCGCTCACCATGTTTCCAGAGCATGCACAAACCCTTCATCATCTGTCTTCCTCTGATTTGGAGTGGTGACAGGTTTGAGAATCCTTGCCCCTTCAGAGATTTTGGATGACCACACCCCCTGCTGTGACACCCATTTGTCAGAAATACAGGGGCAAATTGACAATTTGTCGAATTGTGTTGATGTTACGGGGCATGAGTGGTTGGTTAACAAGGAAGGCTTTCATCATGAACAATGTCTCCATGGAAACGGTAAATCAAAAGTCATCGGATGACAGATGAAGGGTGTTGTGGATTAGGAAGTAAAGTAATTCAGCCTAAAGAGGGTTAAAGGAACACGCCACCGTTTGTTGAAAATAGGGCTTATCACGGTCTCCCTAGGTGGAGATAGGGGCAACCCAGTTGGTTGTCTCAGTGATTGGTTTCGTCGGTGCACACAAGCAGCGCCGACCGCGACCCCTGCTAGTTAGCTTAGCTTAGTGAATGGAAACCTATGTGCCAGGTAGCATGTTAGTGAGTTAAAAGTAGAACAACAACATCCTAATTACTTCTAGCTGCGATGCACAACGAGTACCAATAGCAGTGCAGATTAGGACTTAGATGATTTCCTAGGCGGATAATGAAGTGGCATGCGGACAGTGCTTTGGCCGTTCCACCCAACATAGTCCCAGATCCGCATCCGTTCTAGGGAAAACTATTAGTAATAATATAGCAATGCTATCGCGTACTCGTTGTGAATGACGCAGGCCAGTAGAAGTAAATAGGTGTTGCTGTTATTTCAACAACGGTGGCGTGTTCCTTTAATAAGTGCCCTTAAACTAATGGCCCTGCATGAGACAGGGCTTGAAGTGAGTATGCTAAAATCAAAGTGGCGTGATTTATCGGCTTTGTCTAAGGCACACCTCTCTCTCTCTCCCTCCTGTCATTGTCTCTCCTCTCTCTCTCCTCTTTACCCTGCACGTCTCTCTCTAATCTCTCCTCTCTCTCTCTCCTCTCTCTCTCTCCCCTGTCTCTCTTATTCTCCTTCTTCTCTCGCATCTCTCTTTCTTGCTCTCCGCCTCTCTCTATGCTCACCCTCTCCCCTCTCTCTCTCTATTCTCCTCCTCCCCTCTCTCTCTCCACCCTCTCTCTCTTCTCTTCTCTCTTTTCTCTCTTCTCCATCTCCCCGGCTCCTCATGTGTGTCGTTTCTCTTTGCATCTGTCACATTGCTGAGGTGAGTCTCGTTCTCTGGATTATTCCTGATATACGACTTTTAATAGCATTCACTATGACATGGAGTCTGAATCTCAAATTAAAATGCATCAGGCAAAAGTGGGTGTGTGTCGTGAGTGTGTGCGTTGTGTGTGGTGTATTGTGTGTGTGTGTGTGTGTGTGTGTGTGGGTGTGCTGTGGTGTGTGTGTGTGTGAGATGTGAGTAGACAGGAAAAATAACGAAAAAATTTCTACTGTATCTTCATCGGTGTATATGGCATGGTGTGAGAGCAGGTGCCTAAATTTAAACCGTTACTGATTACATTGCAATTACTATATCTTTTCTCTGAAAATATTACAGGCCTGTGTGTAGCATGTGTGTGTGGTGTGTGTGTGATGTGTCGTGTGTGTTGTGTGTGTGTGTGTGTGTGTGTGTGGATATGGTTTATAGAGAGAGTGTGACTGTCTCGTGAGTCTCTGTGGTAATGTGGCATCCTCAACAATTAGCCAGGTGGTAATGAGTGGGGTACATGATGTCACGGCAATTGCAGTTGATGGAAAGGAACGCCCATTCAAGAGTGTGGGGGCGTTAACCACGAGCGTTGTGGTCCCATGTTTGTCTCGCGTGTTATGGGCGACAAAGATTTGATGGAACATACCAGTGTGTTCAGGAAGCCAGATGTTCAACATTTGTGGGTGGCAAGGGGCCGCTTCTGAAGAGCTTTTCCTCTCTCTAAGCGTAGTGGGCGGGATTGTGTACGTGTTTATAGTATAGTGGAGAAGGGTCAGGAGCATTTGACAAGTGTCTCACAAAGAAGGGAAAAAGCCAAGTGAAGCCTCAAGACACCAGTGGGTTTTTATACCTAGATTGTGTTTATACCGCCTCCTATACATTGTCTTTTTCTCAATCGGCAATGATCACATTACTACTGCTGATTGTAATCTGGTGTGGCACCCTGCAGATGATCCTATAGATTCCCCAGGCTGGAAAACGCCTGCTTCTTATTTACTGTTGCCCAAAGAATCTGTTGTTGCTCGGAAATGAAAATGGTAAGGTCACATCTCTTACCATGACAGCAATCCACTTAGAACGTGTCCTCTGCATCTTTTTGACCTTATGTGTACATATTCTTTCTTTTCTATACACTTGGTATTGTCCTTATGCACCATGGTAAGAGAACCATTGTTGTCAATTGCTCTGTTTTGTTATGTCTGGCAAATATTGAAGAATTGACAATAAAACATCATGCACAGAGTATCTCAAGGGCCCTTACAGATTAGGAGAGGTCTAGACCACACCTCTGGCATTTACGAGACCCAAAATTTCAATTCCACCCCCCAAAAGAGCGAGCAGTGGTGGGACAGTGGCGGGGGGTTGGTGGGGGGGGGGGGGGGTGTTAAGTGTACTGTGTAAGTGCATTATTGACATTGCATAAAATGAAAAGACAGTCAATTATGAGTTATTTATTAGTGGGAATTTATTTCTTTTTTCATTTGTAAAATTGTATTAAACGAGACATCACAGAATCCCTAGTTTTAACACTTTGGTACAAACACATTTTAAAACATTTTAATCATTTTTCTCATTCCTTGAGCTTCAATTAAGTGCGCTCTTGGGAAATATCAGAAGGTTTTGTATGAGCAGATTTAGCTGCTCTCTGTGCAACTATTGGTGGAGGCACTTTTGAAGCCAAACTGTGTGCTTTATGTTGAAGGATGAAATTGCATGCGTGGACCTCGTTCATCCTATGCGATGTGGTTGCTATTTGCTGGTGATTGTCATTATTCCCGCCGTGTGCTACGTTAAAATCAATGCAACACAACCCACAAAAACGTTGGACGTTGGTCATCTGACTAGGTAGACGCAAGCAACACTGTTGAATTACAGCTAAGTTGTGATTTTGAAAGGAACACCGCCTTCACCTCCATCTCTTTGGGGCAGAACTTCGCCCAAGCTTGGCAGAGATAACAGCAAATGGGTAGAGGTTGACAGGTTGAGGTGACCAAACAGGTTAAGTTGTAGATGTGGTGTATGTGTGAATAGGATACGTTTCATACAAGATCTGGCAAATGGTCAACATTTAGACAAATATCGGTCGACTATTTAAAAAGTAGTTTGGACTGCCAAATTACGGGAGTTTCTCCGGGAGCAGGGCTCTAAAAAAGGGAGAAAGCCGGGAAAAACGGGAGTGTTGGCAGGTATGGTCATACTTATAAGGTAGTAACTACTAATACACCTCGGCCTCGAGATGTGCAAAGTAAAAACCAGAAAGACACCCAGATTCTGCTTAGGAAAAATTACCACCTGGCCCTGATCTTACCCCATAATGCTGTATTCCTCCACCATAAACAAAGACCTCTGAGGGACATCAAAGAAGGGGACGACAAAGGATGAAGATGACGTCGAGGGTGGATGCATGTTGTGCCTCAGAGCGAGGGCATGGTCGGCAGGTCCTCGATACCGGCGGCTGTTTGTGGGGAGGAGAGATGCGGAGTGGGCGTGGTTTTGAATGTTATCACTTTGAAGATGGAGTGTTTGAAGTTATGCAGAGTTGGACTCATTTAAGCTTCTTCCTGATTTGGTTTTTTTTTTTGTTTTTTTTACCATCTCTTTCTTCTCGCTAGAGTTTTCTCTATGCGAGAGGCAAAGGTATGTTGTTTGAAGTGGAGGAATGTTTTCAAGGGTAGCTGCTGAAGCGCCCATTGTGGAAGTGCTTTGGCCAGTCTCACGCCTTAATTGTGTCTCACGCTGTAAGGAAATTGTTATGCTGTTTCCCTCATTTCTTTCTACTACAGAATCTGTACTACTCCCCCGCTGCTTCGTCACACCTCTCTTGGACTCTCTTCCACAGATTTTAAAATATAGAAGGTAACTTGGGGGGAACATGTGCCTTTGAACGAGGGACAATAGGAGATTTCAGGGTAAAAAAAAGGACTTGACTGTAATAGAGGGGACTAAAAGGATGGACTTTCACACCTCATGAAATGGACATTTGTCACTTAAAGTGATACAACGTTTTGAGAAATACCCAAAAACCACTTTAGTGTGAAATCCATTCATTTTCTCCCTTATGATTTTTGATCATTAACCTTGATGTCTAAACCATCGAAGTTAGACTGACCACGAGCGCGAAGTTGTGAAACAATGGTTTGCACCTGTGAAAGCTTAGAACTGTGTATGAAATAACATTCAACTCCATGTGTCAAAAAGCGACACTTTCAGGGTGCTCTGGACTCGGCGTCTACACCTGTGGTTTATGTTTATTATATGTTTATATATAGTTATGTGGGTAAAGGCAAATAAGGCGCAGTACAAACGTGTGTTGTGTTCAGAAAAGGCATCGACTTTACTGGAATGCAGCCTGAAAAACGGTAAAGATAACACTGTCAATCACGATGTTCAGATGGCCTTATAAAAATTAAAGGCCTAAAATGCCATAACAAAATATTTTAAAACATACAATAAATTAAACTCAACGATGGGGACATGCGGTTACAATCCCCCCAATCATCAGAACTGGGCATTTTCACAAGTTTTTTGTTGCCTCTTTCACCGTTTTCTATGCCTTTCAACGATTCCAACGCCTTTTCAAGGCTGTTTTGCGGCCATTTTTTTTGGTACTGCCTTCATTGTTTTTGTCTCTTTTCCCGATGGTTGCTTGCCATTGCAGACAGTCCCGGGACCTCTCTAGATAGTTGGAGATCCTAAACCCACCCCCCAATGTTGAACCCAAAGTTACGCCCCCTTGTTGAGAGATACAGAACATCACACTACAACGGAATGTAGATTTTTTTTATCTGAAAAAAATTACTCTTCAAACTTTTCTGTCCTCTTTAGAAAAGTCTTTTTTATAAGCGTGGAGTGAATCTGTACGTGCAGGGAGGAATTCCAATGGACATGGGACTATTGATAGAGGTGAGGATAACTGCGTATGACATTTAATCAGATCTCAAACCGTGCCAGTCTCCTAATAACATGCAACATGTATTTGCCAATAAAACAATATTTCGCTTGATAACAGGATCTATTTCATTCAGCTCCAGATTCTCCATTTACTCCTCCCAATAAAAACGCCCAGCAGCTCGGCGCCATCTATTCTTCCCTTGAGCTCCTCTCTGCCCCCTTGTCAAAAAAGACAAATGATGTGGTAATCCTTCCTTTAAGGACACGCTTGCAGCCCATTGTGGATCGTTCTGCGGGAGCAATAGCACTGTTAAATATTTGGGATTAGGCTTTGACAGCATGAGGAGGACCCATTATAACAGTGTGGTGAAGCGTTTGGATATCTGTGATGTGCACTTTTAATGAGGCCATTAAATCCAGAGTGGCAGTTCCTCACAAAGGAAAAGTGCTTGGTGTAGATAGGTTTCACCGCAAGCTTACATAAGCCCTTTTAATTTCAGGCTCGGCGCTCTTTCCGGGCAGCGCCGGGGAGAAGGCTCCCTCGCTCCGCCCGAGAGGGCACGCAACAGCAATTAGCCGTTCCTTGGAGTCTTATAGGGGAGGCACGTCGAACTAGAAGAAGAGCGTGTGAGAGGACCACGCTTCGGTCAACAAGCCAAAACAAAATAGATAAAAAAAGAAAGAAATCGAAGCCCAATTAATTACAGACTCCAAATGCAGCCTCAAGTTGTAGAGGCCTGGGAGGAAAAGTCGGGCAGGGCCTGCTTTGACTCTGACTGGAGGGATGGAGGGCTGCCGCCGCCTTACACCACTTTCTTCCATCGCTCCCTCATACGTTAGTGAATGTGAAAGAACGCGTATCAGGCAGCTCCAGAGCCTAAGGGCACACTGACTAAGATTGTATGATATATGTTCTTTAATTAGCTCGTAACTGGACTGCAGAGGGCTATGTCTACGCTAGCCTTATCCCCACCCCTCCATTTGGTTAATGGCATTCAGGCATGAAACTCTGTGTGTGTGTGTGGTGTGTTGTGGTTGTGGGTGTGTGTGTGTGTGGTGGGGTGTGTGTGTGTGTGTGTGTGTGTGTGTGTGGTGTGTGTTAGTACGCTTTTGTTCCACCTCTTTTCCTCAGTGTAAAGCAGGATCGCCTGCCGTGGCCATGGTGATGAGGAAAAAAAACTAGCATCAGAGAGGATGACAAAAGACGATTGCCATGGCGAGGCGATACAAGGTTCGGCATTCATGTGTCGAATAACAAACAGCGTACGTGCGGGTGATGTGACAGCTTTTATAATGGTGTTATGGCCAGTATGATGAGAATTACCTTGGACGACACCGAGCGTTAAGGTGCCAGCAGCCTCAGGGTTGGCTGAGGAGGAAAGAAGCTGTGTCAGCAGCGGGCACGGCGGTGGCGGGCAGTGAAGCCACTGAGCCTGACGACACAGCGGTAAGGGTGGGATCGATACAGCCGGCCTGAAGCACAAGAAAGCAGCCTCCTCGTGAACCTTTTAGAGATAAAGACAGGCCCTGCCTTGTCGGGGGAATTCTCCTGTTCATATCAAGTGTGGTGTATGTGTGTGTAAATGTGGTGTGTGTGTGTGTGCGTGTGGTGTTGTGGGTGTGCGGCACATGTCCTCTTGGAGGACTGCTGTGCTGCCACGACCACCAGTAACCTCACAAAAAATAACACAAATGGAATATGTCAGATAGGAGGAGCAGAGCCATTGTTTCCCTTTGATTTTTCCATGTGTACAGTTCTGCAGCCATGTTTTTGAGCTGTACGCCGTCGATGTTTGGCTCATTGCAAAATGGCAATGTGCGCTTCTTCTTCTGCAGACCCTGACAGCTGACATGTACCGATTGACCCACTGCAGCTCTTTGCACTGTGTGAAAAACCCAAAAGTACGTGTGTAGGTGGTGTGGTGTGTGGTAAACAAGTTGATCTTTGGTGTATCTCTTTGTGTGTGTTGGGACAACATGTGAATGGGCGGCCGTGCCAGCCTCTAAGTGACAGCACCCCCTTCCGTTGGCACTTTTTGTCTCTGAGGACTAATGGCACAGGAAGAATCATTACCGCCATAACGTTGGGAAATGCCAGAGCTGCTGGTGCGCTGGAGGAGAGAGAGCCATTCCCATGAACCCTTTAGTTTTCCCACCATCTTCCTCCCCTCCGCCTCCCATGTCAACCAATGGCCGCCTCGGAGACGAGGAATGTCCCACGGCTCCCGTCATCAGCCTCTGTGGAGCACCGCAGGGAGGTGGCACCCATTCCAGACACTCCCCAGAGCCACAGTCCCTACCCGTCATCCAGAGAAAGCCAGGATCCCACCGGCAAGGCAGCGAAGGACACCCTGCGGCTTGGAAACATAGCTTCCCTCCAGCCGCTCAGAGTTGGCAGTATTTCATGTTTACAGTTAGCCCTGGAGCGTTGCAGCTCGCGCTCTTGTTCTCCAGTGCTTTAGAGCTGAGTGAGGGAGTGCTCCTGCCTAAGGCGCTGACACACCAGCCCGATCACGGCCGCTCGGACGATGCAAGGTCATCGCCTCCCTGAGTGTGTACGTTAAACATTGCTAATAACAATCTATTTGTTTAAAGACGACATGCCAACTAAGCTGTTTTGATATAAACATTGCACAAGATTCCCGTTACATGAAGCCGTTGCAAATAGGGTTAGTCAATGTCTTCCCCGGGGGAGATTGTTGGACCATGTGAACACGGCGTCCCTTTTTCATTCCTTGACCATCTTCGTCAAAATGTGAGTGTGATCCAAAAAACCGGTTGAAACCAAGTCTCTGTACTGTCTAAAAGTCTAAAAGTTAGCGGTGCTGCTTGCTCTGATGGCAGAAGTGAGCTAGCTAGGGCTGCGTTAGCCACTTCAGAGCTGTCACGGGTCAGATGAATTGGGGCGTTATGTAGGCACAGGTTTTGACAATGTGAAGAAGAATGGATGGGTTTTGTTTTGTTTTTGAAAAATTACAATCTGATTCAGGTTTAGTACTGAGTGTTTCATTTCATTTCTTTCTATTTCTTTCTTCATCTTTGTCTTGATTTTTTTTTTTTCAAAATACAGCACATAGGAAATATTTATGCTTGATGTACTGGTTGCTTGACATCAGTTGAGTATTTTCCTTTATGCTTATGCAGTTTGGTTTAGGGAATTTAGGATGGTGTTCAGGTTCCACCTCATGGTTAACATGTCCTTACCCTACTGTAAATAAATCTGCCAAATCCAATAAGTGGGAGTAATAAAAACAATTATATATACTGTAACCCATGATGTGGTTTTGGAATTGAAACCAGCTCAAATATTACATTTCCATTATTCCATCTCTTCCAATTGGACCATGTCATGACATGTTACAGTTAGTTTTATTTATTTTTGTTTGTTTCCTGCAGAAATAATAAATGATCAAATGTTCATGTTATTTTAGCCATCTGGGATGCTCGCCACACAGAAGCGGCATTAACTGACAAACATTTGGATAACATGCATGTGTTGAATTGATCCAATGCCTCATTGGAATCAGTTCTGTCTAAATCCACAAATGAATGACAGTCAAAATATAGGCAAGTCCACCATATCAATAACCAATAAGACAAGGACTTTATGTAAGAATTATTGAGTTTGGTGTTGGCCTCGCAGTAAATCGAGGCCTCCAGGTTCTGTTAAATGCACATGATGTTTAAAACAACTATTTGAAGTGAAAGTCTCCTCTGCACACTGACATCGTTTATATGGGTGTTCATCACAGCAACGCGCATGTTGAAAAGCCACATGAAAAGCTTGTGGCGGTAGTTAGAGTACATAAGCGGCCTCATCATGGCCTGACTTGACTGTTGAGTTTAAAGGGCGGCAGGAAGAGAAACAAAGTCCTTTGTGCGACGGTGCACGCTAGCCACCCGAGAAACGAACCTTGTCTCAGCCTGATCTTGCACGCTGAGTTTTTCAAATATCCAATAAACGGATCAGATCGTCTCACTACTTTCACAGCTTCAAAACAGACTGTAGAGACGAGCGGGCGGGGGTTAGACGGATGGAGAAAAAGAGGTGGACGGAAGGCATCTGACAAACTTATCTGCAGCGTGGAGGAGCAGCGGAGTGTCTGCGGTAGGACAAGTAAAAGAGATGTCTGTCTTCTGCTGTTACAGTAAATAGCATTTATATACTTGGGTAAAAAGAAAACGTACCCTTCCCTGGCTTTGAAAGCTGTCTAGTCTAGACGTGGGTAAACGGGCTACGTTTGAAGTGTTGCCAAATAAAAGATGAGCTGTTATCAAAGGCCTTCTTCTTCTCTTATCTCCCCTCAGTTCTCTCCCCCTCTCCAAGTTTATACCGTTGGTGCACCTGTTTTAAGCGAGGACAAGCACAAAAGTTAGCATCACACGGACAGGAAATACTCCTTCCATAGGGGTCGTGCATCGTTCATACCAACCTGATCTCCAGAATTCCATGACATGAACACGCCCAACGCTGTGTCATTTTCACGGGAAAACATTCAGCAGCTAAGTTAATCCACCTTGGTCATCCGATTATCTGGAGGTCGATTAAAAAAAAATCAAGTGAATAAATCTGGTGAAAGTGTTTCATCAACGACTTTAAGCAAATAAAAACCTGTGTGTAAGGACGTCATGTGCTGTTTGCGATAAAAGAAATATCGAAAATTCGTTTAGGTGTTTCCATTCAGTTTCACTGAATCACAAACATTAAACAAACCATTTGGGGTACAAAGTTGTTTTTGAAAATGGATCATGCTACCACACATGAGTCAATGATGGGACAGGTGTAAACTGTAATCTCTAAGTCTCTTTTAATAGACCTTAAGTGGTCCCCTAATACTGTATCTGAAGTCTCTTTAAAGACCTTAGTTGGTCCCCTATACTGTATCTGAAGTCTCTTTATAATAGACTTAGTGGTCCCCGAACTAATGACTGTAATCGGGTTAGTCTCTTTATATAGACTCTTAGTGGTCCCTTATGTATCTGAAGTCCTCTTTATATAGACCTAGTGGTCCCCTATCCTGTATCTGAAAGTCTCTTTAATAGACCTTAGGTTCCCTAATACGTATCGAAGTCTCTTTTAAATAGACCTAGTGGTCCCCTAATACGTGTATCTGGAAGTCTCTTATATAGACCTTATGGGCCCTACTACGTGTTCTGAAAGTCTCTTTTTAAGACCTTAGTGGTCCCTAATACTGTATTGAAGTATCTTTTTATATAGACCTAGTGGTCCGTAATACTGTATCGAAGTCCTCTGTATTATAGACCTTAGTGGTCCCCTAATAATGTATATGAAGTCTCTTTATATAGACCTTAGTGGGCCCCATAATAATGTATCTGAAGTTCTTTATATAGACCTTAGTGGGCCCTAACGCTGTATCTGAAGTCTCTTTTATATAGACCTTAGTGGTCCCTAATACTGTATCTGAAGTCTCTTTATATAGACCTTAGGGTCCCCAATTATGTATCTGACGTCTTTTATATAGACCTAGTGGTCACCTAATACTTATCATGAAAGTCTCTTGTATATAGACTTAGTGGTCCCTTTTAAGACTTATAATGAAGTCTCTTTTATTATAGACCTTAGGGTCCCCTAATACTGTATCGAAGTCTCTTTGATAGAGACCTGAAGTGGGTCCCCTAATACGTGTCTCGAAGTCTCTTTATATAGCCTTGTGGTCCCTAGTACTGTATCTGAAGTCTATTTTATATAGGCCTTGGTCCAGAATTCCAAGACCACTAGAGTCAGTCCCACAATGAGCTTTCCTTTCTTCGTCTGTAGCAATTGAGGGAAGAGAGAGGGGGAGGGGTCAAGGTGGAGGCTGGGGGTGTGGCCTTGGACCACTTGCTTGTTTGAAACCATGCTGTCTTTCTCTATTGGGGGGGCAATCTCCGGGGGGGGGCAAAAACAGAGAAAAGGGGAGCTATTCTTGACCCTTAGACCTCACAAGTAGCAAGATGCCAGATTCTGAGCTTTAATTTCTGAATGCAGGCAGGATACCAAGGGCTTGGTTTTACACCTATCACCTTTTTAGCCCAACGGGGGGGGGGGGGGGGGGGGGGGGCGCAAGACAAGCTGGGGGAACTCATTGATGTTAATTAACCTCATTAAAGTGAAATTTCATGCCATTGGACAGAGATAACTTCTGGGTGAGTTGACCATTGTAAATAAATGCGATTGAATTGACTTGAATACAAATGAGTGTAGTTGTTGGGAGAAGGTGCACAGTCAGTCACTACAGAGGGACAAGATCAGAATGGGGCTTCGGCATCCAGCCCAACAGGGGTGGAGAGTTAAGTGGCTGGTTAGAATGTTTTGCAGACTCGAGAATCTTCGCCCAGCTTCTCAGTCAGCTTCGGCAGCCGTGGGGGAAAGAGGATTGCATTATCAGAGCCCTTGGGATGGGCTGGAGTTTGATGGGGTGGTGAAATCCCAGGTTTCTGTGGGCAACAACTTCCTTTCATCCCCTCAGCGGTGACGGGTTCAGCACCGTATTTTAAGGCTGCGGTTGTTTAAAGATCACAAAGAGGGGATGGCTGAGTGTTAATTCACTCCTAACTGTGGTGGGGTGTAACTAAGTACATTTACTCAAGTTACTGTATTCAAAGCACAAAGTTGAGGTTACTTGTACTCAAGTCTTTTCTTTTCATGTCACTTTTTACTTGTTACTCCATATGTGTTGAGAGAAATGGTTTACTTGTCCTCCGACCATTATTCTGACAACTTAACAATTGGATTTTGCACACCAAAACAAATTTAGTTTATAAAAGTCAATCTTTTAGTATAACTAAAGCCAAAAAATATAACGGCCATACAAGTTACAGCCTTAAAATGAGACACATTGTAAAACACGAGGAGTTTCTATATTGAGTACTTTAATTGTAATACTTAAAGAACATTTATCTGATGATAATTACATTCTTTCACTTGAGTGAGATTTTTTATGCAAGACTTTTACTGGTTTTTTTTTACCAGTATGGTATTAATACTTTTACTTAAGTAAAAAGATCTGAATACTCCTTCCACCATGGTTGTCAGGCAGCTTTGTCCACACACACACACACCCACACACACACACACACTAAACACAGAGTACACACATTCAACCACATGCGGGGTTACATGGCAGCGCTCACCCTTCCAGCTGTAATGATTGGAGATTCCGCCCGTCTCTGCCCTGCAGGGGACAGACGTGGACAGTTCAGCGCTGCACCCAATGAACCCGTTCCTCTGGGGGAGACCCAGCGCTCCGGTGACAGCGGGGACGTCTTGAGACAAAAATATGCATGATGAGGCACACCGTCTGTATCCCTCAGCAGAATGGGGAAAGCAAAGTTTTCATGTAACAGGGATTGAACATGTGAATATCAACAGTTCTATTCAGAGATTCAATTTTTTTCCCTTATGTACCCCTCTCACCAAAGGCTGCGTATATTAATAACACGTATGCAGCTATCACAATGTGACACTTGTGTACTACCTGCTTGGTAAGAAATGGTGGGAAAGAGGACATCTCAGTGTATAGTAATCTGTCTAGGGTAAGATATGGACTCTAGATATAACTTTAGCAATTAAGATGGAGGCCAGGAGAACAAACCCGGGTTATAACCTCAAATATGGTAAACTAGTACTCCATATGTAACCATTCAATTTACGGAAATTGGAGAAACAACAACCAGTATCTCGTTTGATTTTATTCACTGAATGCGATTAGTTCAAATTTAGTACAGGACATCCCCATATAAAATAAAAATAAACAAGAAAAACCCAGACCGTTTGGTGCTAATAATTTCACCCTGAGTGCACTATTTGTTTTAGCTTGTTCTTTAGCAAGTTGCATTAAGTTTCGGTTGGCGCGCTTAAAAGTGGAGCCTCATGAAGCGAAGAAAAGAAAAGCCCGAGGCCAACAAATAGGCCTACCTCCAATGTGTGTGTAGAATGAAACAGTATCTAGCGCAGTCCTCTTCTCGACCAGTTTCAGTCCGAACGGAAAGCGATTTTCTGAGCCGCGGGCAGCCCTTGACTCACAGAAAACCCTTCGTAGCAACACCTCGCGTCGACCTCCGAAAACTCTCCAGCCAGCCTACGCTCGGTTCCGTGTATGCAGACCGAAGAATGCTGCAGCCTCGCCCGGTCCAGGTTTGTATATGCAGACAAAAGAATGTGGCCGGGTCAAATCTCCACGCTGGCGGGTTCTTTTTCCACTAAGTAGCGGGCTAGGTTTGTTTGCTAAGCTAGCGCACGGCTCTTAGGTTCCACAAAACCACACTGACCGGCAGTAACCAATGCCGATAATGCGCGTTATAAGCTTAATCAGGAAAACAGTCACAGCCACGTATTTGAAATACACATTACAATCTAGGCTATATGGTTGGAATCCACTCTCTGTCTTGAGTTTTTTTTTGATTTTTCTCTCTTTTTTTTTTTTCACTCTCGTGTCGTTCATTTCTTCTTCTCTCTTTCGCCAACCGGAAATCAAACGCTCCCAGGTCATCTCGAAAAGTAAACAATTACGTTGTTTTTTTTCCCTTCTGTAATAATCAAACCTTGAAGTTCATTCAAGATTATTAACTGCAAAAACTGTCGAACTGATAAGCCTTTCTTTGTATCAATAAATGTTTTTATGCACTTTGACATGACCAAATGATGGTGTTGCTTTATTAATAAGCTCACATATTTAAAATGAGAAACAAATACAAATAATGACTTTAGCAGGGTATTACACTTTATATTGAATAGCTGTATACTATCAGTGACTGGAGTTGCTATGATGCACATCTTTGTGTTTAAACTCTTTGTGAAACGTGAACCAAGACAATCAATGAGGGTGGTTAGAACTTCATTCTCCGTGTCAGTCAGAAAAAGTTAATATATAATATAGTATTTAAATAAACTACTTGAAGTAGATTTCCTCTGAGGTAAATCACGTGGTATCGGAACATTTTTATTTTATTTATTTAACCCTTTATTTATCCAGGTCAAACTGTGTGGGAAACCAATTCCATTTACAAACATTGACCTGGCCATGGAAAACATCTCTAGGGTAATGGGCAGAAATAAGGTTTTGCTTTAAGATGCTCCCCAAATGTACTAAAGCAAGATGTTCGCTAATGGCGGTATCAGAGGAATTGGCCCGACTTCTTCCTTCCACTATGAGACGTCTTTTTGAAGCCAGACGCTGTCGTTTGAGCGTAAGTTAAGAGAGGTTTTTGCATTAGCAGCAGCATGGGGATACCAGAGTGGCAAGAAGATCGGGAACTAAACATGCCCAAAGATGTGCTGATTGCAAGAGATGGGCCGAGAGTCATCACTGATAGCATGCGCGCGGCCTCGGTGCGCCGCCACCAACCAATGTGGGGATTAGCTGTTGAAATGCTATACAGACTGTAATATGGTTAAATGCACTGAGTTTACAGCAAAAATATAACTCATATAAAGTGAATACGATACATAATATCCCTCAATTCATTTTTGATCCGTTTATCCAGGGCTAGGTCCAGAGTATGTAGGCGGCACAAAGGTACCAAGACGTCTTTAACCAGCAACGTTCCCAGCTCTTTCTGGGGTAACTGAGGCTTCCAGGCCAGAGGGATCATCAAGAACGCCCGCGTCACCCCGACACTTGGCCAGTCCTTTGGTGTTGGTACTCGACGCAGAAAGTCTTCTTTAATCGTGATTTTAACGCCTTGGTCGGACCTTGGTGTCACATGTAACCTCTGTGTTAGCAAGTACAGTTCACAGACACGACTTCGGCACCAGAACGGGTACGGTTAGTTTAGAGAAAGTGTGGGTGGGGTACAATGTGCGTTTCAGTGACAACGGGCGTGGACAAAGGGACATGGACCCTGTGTGAGTCCGTGTGTTTGACCCTCCTTGCTTCCCTACCTTAATATCATACTGTGGAAATGGTTATTGCTATTGTCTGTCAGGCAGAAAACTTGTGTACCTCCTGATTCCTCAATTTATTTATTTATTTTTTAAAAATCAAGTCAGTTGGTCCACCCCTTCACAGTCTGGGGTTTTTCACCTATTGTTACCGAGGGTGAAGGCCTGTGTCGTTGACCCATCACCGAGACGTGAAACGTGACGCCAAGAGTCCCGACCAGTTGAGGTAATTCTGAAGCTAAAGGAGACTTTGGTGTCAATAACAAACGCCAAAGGCCATGACCAAGCTCCTTCGCTTTGTGTCTTGATTTACAGTGTGTAAATCTGTCGCACTCATGCTCCCCCCCCCCCCCCCCCCATTAACATTCATGAGCAGCGTAGAGGGAAGAGCGAAGTTGAGATATGTGCTGCGGGTGGACACAGAGTTTTCTCCATGACTTTGTGTTGTGTGTTGTTTGTGCTTCCCTCCTACCCGAGGGACCTCAAAGCAGTATCTCATTTCACATGAAAAGGCGGGGCTCGCGGGGAACAGTTTGTGGCGGGAGAGTACTGCCTCACCCATCATCTACCCTCCCCTCCCAAAAAAAAAAGGAAATAAAGAGAAATTTGATTACAGTAACAAGCTCATAAATGATGCAGGCGCCTGAGCATGATGAGCGGATGAAGACAGCCCCTCAACCTTTTTTCCTGGCAGAGGAAGAATCGCCCCACCCTTTTCTGTATGGCCACATGCAGCGAGGGTGTGCAGGGTGATACGATCAGGGTGGGGGGGGGTCTATATTTCAGTCGGCGAGTGGGAATACCTAGTGAAAAGGATGCCTCGCAATGCATCTGCTGCAATAACTTTGCTCAGCTCCGTTTCACTGGCGTCACCAGAGAGGGAAGATTCCCATTGATTCTGCTGCTGTGCCATTTTCGTCATGGAAAATGTTTTTGTTCTGCCACTGTGTGTGTGTGTGTGTGGGTGTGTGTGTGTGATGCAGTGTTGGGGGGGGGCTGTTGACGTAGGCTCGATCTGTGTGGCTGCTGGGGATCCTAGTCGGAAACGAGCGCGCCACTTTCAGAGTGTCTGATGCTAATGTGATCCAATGGAAACACAATACACACTACCCCCCCATACACGCACAAAAACACACACACCCCACACCCTTCCCTGATATCTTCACTACCGCTCGGACACACAACTCATTGACTGAATGAGTCACACACATACGCACATTACCATGCAATGACACGGGGTTGCCAACTCAGGCAGTGTGAATGATGAAACACTTTACTTTAATACATGTTGTGTTCAAATATTTCTTTAAAGGTGGGATAGGTACTTTGTTTGGCTGTGGTTGGGCAAAATGATTGTGTCTCCTCTTGTTTTCAGACTTATGAAGCAATCCCGTGATGGGGGACTTTGGCCAATCACAGGTCCTTTCAGAGAGGAGCGGAGAGAGAGAACGTTTTCTATTGGCTGTTCTGCCAGTGCAGAGGGCGAGCACGTTCCTTCTGTGGAGTCTGTTTCCATTGCCAAAGGCTCAGGGCGCAGCCATTTTAAGGCTAAACTACAGCAAATAGACTTCATTGTCATCCAATCTATATAGAGTACATGTAGGAACACCATAGTATTAAAAGTAGTCCAGTTTCCAGTATCTGCGGGTTCCTTTGGCCTAGCACCATCACTGGCTCTTGGTCGTGGTTAGTCTCCTCTCACATAGCTCCTGGTGTCTCCTGATCGTGGCATTAGATATTATAATATGAGCGAAGGTATCTATTTACTGTAATAGAACATGGTGTATTAATAAATTGGAATGTGAGCTGGTGCGAACAGTTTTTAACACTGAAATGAATGAAGTATTGAATATACTTTGTTTCTTTTACTAATGTGAACAATAGAACTTGTAATACATCACAATTCCATCAGGTGCAACATTGGAATGATCATCAGTTGTTTTAGTACCACACACAAAAAAAGAGAAGAAAGATTACATACGTGCATCTACCATGCACCGGGATATCTGGCATCGTGCAAATCCATATCCCGCACAAAGAGGCCATTGTAGTTAAATAGATAATGAGCTCATATATGCCCTGCTCGGGAATGTGTGGAAACGGGCTGTTTGAGTGCAGAACTGCCCTCTTTCCACAGTCTTAAAGATCCAGCGGCCCCTCTGGAACAGGATGGCCTACAAATGCGTTCGACCTCAGTAGGGGCCAACGTTTTGGCGGGGGACGCGCACGGAGGGCACCCTGGCACCGCCAAAATCCACAATGGCCTATGCAGCGGAGGTGGAGGAGCTTTCTCCATGGGCCCCAGAGGTTAACTGGAGAACCAGCAGGAAGTGAGCTCTGATTAGTGATACTGAATGAGGGAGCAGGCGTAGGGACTCGGAGGAGAGCACTCAGAGATGCGAGCCAAGCTAGTTCCAGGGGAGAAAGTGCCAAGATGAACACACACAGGTGGGAGGGGGAGGAGGGTTGGCAGTCCGTGGGCAACTATCACCAATATCAGTGAGCACTATAAATTACAAGGGTTGTGAAACTCACAGACATTGATCTTGTAGTTTAATTACAGAATGGAGAGCAAAGACTGTACAAATGATAGAACAAGTGCTTTGGAAGATATTTATTATTAAAAAGCCCTATTCGCTCGGACTAGTATTAATGCGAGACATCATGTGATCGAAACTACCCCGGTTGATGTTTTGTGAGGCACATTCACGCATTATAAGCAGAGACGTATGTCTCTGAATTTACTGACATTATTCTCCAGATAGAAAGATAGATAGATAGATAGATCATCCATCCATCCTTCACGACCTCCCTCCCTCATACTGTATCCACACAGCACATCGGGGTCCTTGCAAGGCCACAGGAACAACAACAAAGCGGTTGTTTTTCGTGTTGAATACCATAAAGGAAGAAATGTAAATGTGCTTAACAAGAAGATAAAGAATTAGGAGAACAGAAAATGTGTAAAAGTGATTGTATGTATGATGTTCTATTTCAGCTCTTTGTAATATAGATTACTACAGTGTATATCTTTTAAATAAGACATAATGAAAGAGTTGAAAGTGTCCCTTATTCTCATAGACTTAGACAGTTCATTCTCTTAGACTCGAGTGAACTGGAGGTGATGCTGAAGAGAGCGTTTCAGCTCCCTTTTCCTCCCTCTCCAGGACCTCGGGTTGTGAGCCCCTGATCGGTGGTCCTGACCAGGGGCCAACCCTTGGGTAGGGGCCCGAAGCTGGGTCAGTCTCCACGGGTATCAAGACCTGTACAGTGTGGTAGCGCTTCAGCCGGAGAGAAGGGAAGGAAAAGGTTGAAGGAAGGTTGAACACGCTTGTGGCCGACCAACAGCAACACGGTGCACACACACACACCACACACACAGCAGGCTAAAGGACTTGTTCCTCCAGGAAACAGATGTCTTAACTCATAAACACATATACCCTACATAACATACGTACCTGCTGTCTATGCGCTGAAAATGCACTCATTCTCACTTTGTGCAACACTGTTAAAAGCAGACACTTCCTTTTACACTTTTCACACACACAATCCTCATCATATACTATTTATAGTACTACTTTTAGACATCCCATTATTTCCATTTATTGTCACTTACTTTAGTATTTGGTCTTTACTATCTTTTTAGCACTATTACCTTATTATAATCCATCCATCCACCATCTTCATCGTTAATCCGGTATGGGTCGCGGCTGGCAGCAGCTCCAGTAGGGGACCCCAACTTCCCTTTCCCGAGCCATCAACCCAGCTCCGACTGGGGGATCCGAGGCGTTCCCATGCCAGGTTGGAGATAACTCTCTCAACTAGTCCTGGTCTTCCCCGAGGCATCTCCCAGCTGGACGTGCCTGAACACCTCCATAGGGAGGCGCCCAGGGGGATCTACCAGATGCCGAACCACCTCACTGGCTCTTTCGACGCGAGGAGCAGCGGCTCTACTCCGAGCTCCTCTCGGATGACTGTGCTTCTCACCCTTCTCTAAGGGAGACGCCAGACACCTCCTGGAGGAAACCCATTTCGGCCCGCTGTACTGGATCTCGTTCTTTCGGTCATGACCCAGCCTTCATGACCATAGGTGAGGGTAGGAACGAAAATTGCCCGGTAGATCGAGGCTTTGCCTTCGGCAGCTCTCTTTTCGTCACAACGGTGCGATAAACGGAATGTAATACGCACCAGCTGATCCGATCTCCCGACCAATCTCACTCCGTGGTCCCTCCACTCAGCGAACAAGACCCCCAAGGTACTTAAAATCCTTCACTGGGGTAAGGACTCACTCCCCACACCGAAGAAAGCACTCCACGGTGTTCCTGCTGAGAACCATGCCTCAGATTTAGAGGTGCTGATCCTACCCAGCCGCGTCACACGCGGCGGCGAACCGATCCAGTGAGTGCTGAAGGGCACAGACGACCATGCCATCAGGACCATCATCCGCAAAAAGCGCGAGAGATCGAGCCCACCGAACTGCAACCCCTCCCCGACCGAATACGCCCGACTATCCTGTCCATAAAATATTACAAACAGGATGTGGTGACAAAGCGCAGCCCTGGCGGGGGCCAACCTCAAAAAAACCTGGAACGAGTCCCACTTACTGCCGAGAACCCGGAAACAGCTCTCGCTTGGTCATACAGAGATTGGATGGCCCTATGAAGGAACCCCCTACCCCATCCCGCAGCACCTCCCACAATTCTCCCGTGGGGACCCGGTCATACGCCTCTCCAGATCCACAAAACACATGTACACTGTGTTGGCATACTCCCAGGCCCCCTCCAGATCCTTGCGAGAGTAAAGATCTGATCCGGTTGTTCCATGCCATGACGGAATCCGCATGTGTCCTCTTCAACGAGGTTCGACTATCGGCCGAACCCTCCTTTCCAGCACCTGGAGTAGACTTTAA
Organism: Etheostoma spectabile; assembly: GCF_008692095.1. NCBI lineage: Eukaryota > Metazoa > Chordata > Actinopteri > Perciformes > Percidae > Etheostoma > Etheostoma spectabile. The sequence goes on along the minus strand of NW_022605588.1, from coordinate 536,181 downwards.
CAGGGAGGATGAGAAGTGTGATACCCCGTAATTGGCACTCACCCTCTGGTCCCCCTTTTGAAGAGGGGAACCACCCCCGGTCTGCCAACTCTTAGCGACACCGTCCCAGACTTCCACGCAATGTTGAAGAGGCGTCAACCAAGACAGCCCTCCACACAGAGCCTTCAGCATTCTGGACGGATCTCATCAATCCCTGGGGCTTTGCCGCTGTGGAGTGTTTGACTACCTCAGCGCTTCCACAGGGAAAATTGCCGACAATCCCCCATCCATCCTCCAGCTCTGCCTACACCAAAGAGGGCGTGTCAGCTGGATTAGGAGTTCCTCAAAAGTGCTCCTTCCACCGCCCTATTACCTCCTCAGGTGCGGTCAACAGGGTCGCCACTTACGTTATACAGCTTGGATGATTCGAACGGTTTTCCAGAAGCCCCTTGGTGGACCGACGAAAGTCCTTCTCCATATTCTCCGAACTTCCCCACACCCGCGCTTTGCCTCTGTCACAGCAGAGGCTGCAGCCCTCGGGGACGTCGGTGCCCTGAAACTGCCTCGAGAGTCCTCCGAGAACACACCTATCCGCGAAAGAATCTTCTTCAGTCGGACGGCTCCCTGACCACGGTGTCACCAGGGTGTTCGTGGGTTACCGACCCTGAGGACACCTAAACCTAAGGACCACAGCCAGCCGCAGCTTAGCAATGGAAGCTTTGAACATGTTCCACTCAGGTTCAATCCCCAGCCTCCCAGGGGGTTGCACGAAAAGCCCGCGAGGTGCGAGTTGAAAGTCCGTCGGAACAGGGGCTCCTCCGACGTTCCCAGTTTACCCGCACTACCCGTTTGGGTTACAGGTCTGTCAGAGTCTTCCCCCACCCCTGACCCCAACTCACCACCGATGGTGACTCAGTTGACAGCTCTGCCCCTCTCTTCACCGAGTGTCCAAAACATACGGCCTCAGATCAGATGAAACGATTTAAAAACGATCATTGAACTTTGGCCTAGGGTGCTCTGGTACCAAGTACACTATGAGCATCCCTATGTTCGACATGGTGTTTGGGATGGAATCCATGACTAGCAAGAAGTCCAACAAAGACAACCACTCTGGTTTAGAATCAGGGAGGCGTTCTCCCAATCACGCCTCTCCAAGTATCTCCATCATTGCCACGTGTGCATTGAGTCCCCCAGCAGAACTATGGAGTCCCCTACTGGAGCCCCATACAGGACTCATTCAAGGTCTCCAAGAAAGGGCCGAAACTCCAAACTCTTGTTTGGTGCATATGGCACAAACAACAGCAGAGGTTTCCCCCCATCACCCGCAGGCGTAGGGAGGCGACCCTCTCGTCCAACGGGGTAAACTCCAACGCAGCGGCGCTCAGCCGGGGGACTTGTGAGTATCCCCACACCCGCCGCGGCCTCACACCATGGGCAACTCCGGAGTAGGACCGAGTCCAACCCTATCCAGGAGAACGGTTCCAGAACCGAGACTGTGGTAGAGGTAAGCCCCACCAGATCTAACCCGGTAGCGCTCCACCTCCCGCACAAGTTCCGGCTCCTTCCCACAGAGAGGTGACATTCACGTCCCGAGCCAGCCTCTGCCCGCACGGTTCTGGTCCGCGAAGCCCCGACCTTCGCTGCACAATGTAGCAGCGCACTCCGACACTTTGGATCCTCCCACAGGTGGTGGGCCCCGGGTGGAGGGAGAGGTGAAGCACGTCGCTTGTTCGGAGCGTGCCCGACCGGGCTCCGTGGCAAACCGGCCACCAGACGCTCGCTCACGAGCCACCGTCTGGGCCTGGCTCCAGACGGGGGCCCGGGCTTCTCGGGCGGGGTCTCTCTATCCCTTCCTTGTTCATTCCATTGGAGTCTTTGAAATCTTCGGTCTGGCCCTCTCCCCTGAGCACTCTTTGCCATGGGAGACCCTACCAGGAGCACAAGCTCAGCACACAAGCCCTCAGTTCACAGGGAACACACAACGTCTCCACCACGATAAGGGATGGTGCCCGGAGAGGCGCCTTATATTATAATGTCTTATAATATTGTTCTCTTTAAATCATTGAAATTGTACTCTATAGTCCTCCTTTATGTTTATGGCTCAGCTCTTCTCTGACCGTTGACACTGTGGTAACGCATGTGGGACCTACAAATCCAGATTAATAAAGGGGTTTATTTTATATCTGGCTAATTCAATGGAAAAACTACCTATTCCCATAATGTTTGTGTAATGTGGTCTCAACCTAGTGAAATGTTGATGTAATATATTAATATGTAATGTATTTGCTGCATAACTTTGTAACTCACACTATGTCGTTCTTTTAAAAATGATATTTGGATTATATTTTGGATTATTTATTTTTTTCTATTGCTAGAAACCTTTTATGCAACACATCTACACGTATTGTTATGGCCTTGACTGTAATAATTATGCATGTAATAATGCACGCTGCATTGTCCCTGACAAATAAACTATTTAGTAAAACTTGTTTTGAGGTGAATTGTAATGTGTTTTTCCTCACAGTATTTTCCTAGTGATGCGTGGTTCCATAGTAACACGTTAGCTACAGCCCCCCCGAGCCCCTCCGTTCTAGAACTCGGAGCCAGCCGACGACACACTGCTATCAGAGTGTTCTTGACTTCCTCGCGTTCACGTCTCAGTATCTAGTGAGGGTTGAACACACAACTTCGGTCTTCTTACAGCCAGCGTACTCTTACTCTGATCCATCTGATCAGAGACGCTCTAATATTGTTTTAGAGCATATTTGATATCATTGTTAGACCTTATGAAACATGCCACATCAGGATTGAACCTACAGCCGCTGTGTTCTTCCAACCAGCCGTGGATTACTCCAAACCGTCCCATCTGACAAGCTTTCCACACCTTTTAGAGCATATTTGATTTAATAATAATATTAATTTAATATTTAATTTAATAATTTATGGTCTTTTGTTTGTTTGTTTTTTTATCTATTTTTTAATTTCTTTTTTCTTGCTAAAACTGCTGCTGGAATTT